>NC_061508.1:345116101-345167562 GCF_022539505.1 Lolium rigidum
CATAACAAGTATTCTCTATTCATCGGATCCCAACAAACGCAACATATAGAATTACATATAGATGATCTTGATCATGATAGGCAGCTCACAAGATCCGACAATGATAGCACAATGGGGAGAAGACAACCATCTAGCTACTGCTATGGACCCATAGTCCAGGGGTAGACTACTCACTCATCACTCCGGAGGCGACCATGGCGGTGTAGAGTCCTCCGGGAGATGATTCCCCTCTCCGGCAGGGTGCCGGAGGCGATCTCCGAGGATCCCCCGAGATGGGATCGGCGGCGACGGCGTCTCAGTAATGTTTTCCGTATCGTGGCTCTCGGTACTGGGGGTTTCGTCACGGAGGCTATTTGTAGGCGGAAGGGCAGGTCAAGAGGCGGCACAGGGGGCCCACACCACGGGCCGGCGCGGCCAAGGGGGCCGCGCCGCCCTAGGGTTTGGCGCCCCGTGGCCCCTCTTCGTCTCTCCTTCGGACTTCCGGAAGCTTCGTGAGAAAATAGGCCTCCGGGCTTTTATTTCGTCCAATTCCGAGAATATTTCTTTACTAGGATTTCTGAAACCAAAAACAGCGAGAAAACAGAATCGGCACTTCGGCATCTTGTTAATAGGTTAGTTCCAGAAAATGCACGAATATGACATAAAGTGTGCATAAAACATGTAGATAACATCAATAATGTGGCATGGAACACAAGAAATTATCGATACGTTGGAGACGTATCAGAGTTGCAGACCAAGGAGCAATTCACGGAGATTATGACGGCGATTCGAGCGCAGACGGAGAAGCTGGACGGCTTCAACAACAAGCTCGAGACACTTGAGGTCAAGGTGGCTTCAATTGAAGAGGTGAAGCCGGTGCTGGTGGATCTGGCGCCGTGGAAGACCCGAGTCGATCTGACTGTGGGTGCTCTCCAGATGGATCTGGGCGAGTTGCGGCAGAGCATCGATCGCCTCGTCATCCACTCGGCACCACCTGCACCAACGGCTCCTGCAGCGGCAGCGCCTCCTCCACCTCCGGCTGGGGAGCGCCGCACCGATCTGCGCGTCGGTGACGACGAATGTCACGGGCCTGCTGGCCGCCGCATCGACATCTTCGCTCGGGGTTCGATTATGGGGCCGCATCCCCAATCGACCCCGGCCAAGGGTACGCTCCCGTGTCACACTCCTGAGTCTTCATCTAGTGTCGGGTTTAGGGATCGTGATAGGGAGAGGTTTGGGAAAACTCCGAGAGTGGATTGCCCCGGATTCAATGGGGAAGGGCCACTAGAGTGGAAAATCAAATGTGAGTCCTATTTCCGTGTGTGTCGGGTAGATCAGGAATTGTGGATCGACACAGCTTTGGTGTATTTCACTGGGGAGGCTCCTCTTTGGCTCCAATGGACCAATGCGCACTGCGTCGCTCAAGGTTGGGATGATTTCGTGTCCATGGTGTGTGCTAAGTTTGGTCGTCGCGAGTTTGAGCAGCTGTTGCGTCAGTTCTCGAGGTTGCGTCAAACGGGTACGGTAGCTGAATATGTTGTTCAATTCAACACTGCCATGAACTGTCTCCTAGCGCACCATCGCTCGTGGGATCCCCTTTATTTTGTCACTCAATTTGTTGATGGCTTGCGTGCTGACATTAAAGTGGTGGTTATGGTTCAACAACCCAAGGACAGGAGGAAGCGATGGAGTTGACAAGGGAGGCCACGCGTATGAGCAGTTGGCATGGCTCCTTTCCCAAGGCTCAAACGCGCACGGTGCTGCCATTGCCACCGCCGCCTGTTGGAAGGCCGCCGGGCATGGCCAAACCCTCGTCTCGCGCGGAGGACAGGCGTGGAGTGGCCAGCAACCAGATGCCATCCACGGACGACAAGGTGCGGGCGCTGCGAGCATACCGCCGTGCTCGCGGGCCGTGCTTCGAATGCGGCGAGAAATGGGGGCGCGATCATGTGTGCGCTGCCATTGTTCCTCTCCATGTTGTTCAAGAGCTTCTGTGTCTCTTGGAGGGTGAGATGGAACCGCATTCCTCACCTGTCGACTCGTGCAGTGAATTAGGCATGATATCTGCAGCAGCTTTACAAGGAATCGAGCCTCCACAGACAGTTCGAATCAAAGGAGTTGTACAAGGGCAAGAGGTGCTCATGCTAGTGGACTCTGGCAGCACTCACAGCTTTATCAGTGAGGCAATCGCCGCATGTTGGCTAGGTGTACGCCAGTGTAAGCCTATGCAGGTTAAGGTGGCCGATGGTGGGACACTCAAGTGTGATTTGGAGATTCCAGAGTGTAAGTGGCAATCACAGGGGACTGAATTCCGGACTACTCTTCGGTTATTTCCTTTGGGTTGTTATGACATCATCCTCGGCATTGGACTGGCTGCAGAGTCTGGGTGATATGAATGTGAATTGGCGCAAGAAACAGCTATTCTTCCATTATCAAGATCATCCAGTGTTTCTACAAGGCATGATGACTGATACTACTACCTGTCAGCAGATAACTGCCGAGGAACTCCAAACCTTGAATGCAAGCAATGCCATTTGCCATGTGGTCCAGTTGAGTGAGCTGAAGGAATCGGAGGAGCAGGTGCCATATTCGCAAGATATTCAGAATCTCTTGTCCGAATTTGAGGGTTTGTTTGTCGAACCACACGGGCTGCCACCGAGGAGGGAATTCGACCATGTCATCTCACTGTTACCAGGTGCAAGGCCAGTCAACATTCGTCCTTACCGATACAATCCAAGTCAGAAGGATGAAATCGAGAAGCAAATTGCAGATATGCTTAAGCAGGGGATTATTCGATTCAGCACCAGCCCGTTCGCTTCGCCTATTCTCTTGGTGCAAAAGAAGGACGGTACATGGCGATTCTGTATTGACTACAGATATCTTAATGCCATGACACTAAAGAACATATATCCACTACCCATCATCGATGAGTTGCTCGATGAGTTATCGGGTGCGGCATGGTTCACAAGCCTGGACCTCCGGGCGGGCTACCATCAAATCAGGTTGGCTGAAGGGGAAGAGTTCAAGACGGCATTTCAGTCTCACCAAGGTCATTACGAGTTTATGGTGATGCCTTATGGCCTGACAGAGCTCCAGCCACCTTTCAGAATGCGATGAACAAGATATTCGCACCCCTCCTCAGACGATGTGTGTTGGTATTCATCGACGACATCTTGGTCTATAGTAAGACGATGGTAGAGCATAGGGATCATTTGAGGGCAGTTTTCTCACTCTTGAAAGATCACCAGCTGAAGGTTAAGAAGACCAAGTGTTCCTTTGCTCAACCTAAGCTCAAGTATCTGGGGCACATCATCTCTGCTGACGGTGTGTCAACCGATCCGAAAAATCTGGAGGCAGTACACAATTGGCCGGTGCCTACCAATGCAAAAGATGTGAGGAAATTTCTGGGACTCACTGGATATTACCGCAAGTTTGTCCGCAACTTTGGACTCATCAACCGGGTGCTTACAGATCTGTTGAAGAAGAATGAGTTGTTCGTGTGGACATCCAACCATCAAGAAGCCTTTGACACCTTGAAGCAGGCCCTGCTGCAGGCTCCAGTGCTAGCCTTACCTAATTTTGCTAAAACCTTCGTGGTGGAAACAGACGCCAGTGAAAAAGGATTGGGTGCCGTGCTGATGTAGGATAAACATCCTTTGGCCTTCTTGAGCAGAGCTCTCGGGCCGAGACTGCGTGGCTTGTCGACATATGAGAAAGAAAGTCTCGCAATCCTTTTGGCAGTTGATCGCTGGCGACCATACCTGAGACAATCCCAATTTGTTATTCGGACTGACCAACGTGCCCTCGCCCACCTAGACGAGCAGCGACTCAATAATCCATGGCAACACAAAGCACTGACGAAACTGCTTGGCCTACAGTACACAATCGAGTATAAGAAAGGGTGTACCAATCAAGTTGCTGATGCTCTGTCTCGTCACCCAGCTCTATCAATTGGGGAAGTGCTCTCCATTACAATGGGTACCCCGGCCTGGCTGGACGACATTGCTGCGGGATACGGTAAGGATACAATCACTCAGCAGATTATCCGACAGTTGGGCAAACCGGACTCTACGGTGAAGCACATGTCTTGGGATGGACACCTGCTGCGCTTCAAAGGGCGTGTATGGGTGGGCAGCAACCTTGCCATGCAGCAGCAAATCCTCCAAACACTGCATGCAAGCGCCATTGGCGGTCACTCAGGGATCCAGGCTACTTTATAGCGGATAAGGCAGTTGTTTGCCTGGCCACATATGAAGTCGGCGGTGCAGCGGTTCATTGATCAATGCAGCATCTGCAAGCAAGCTAAAACAGAGCGAGTGAAGTACCCCGGCCTACTTCAGCCCTTAGCAGTGTCTGACTCTGCATGGCAGGTGGTGTCGCTCGATTTTGTTGAAGGGTTGCCCAGATCGTCGGGTTTTACAACCATTCTGGTCGTGGTGGACAAGTTAACCAAATATGCACACTTCTTGCCTCTCTCTCACCCTTATACAACGGCTCAAGTTGCTCAGCTCTACTTCGATCAAGTCTTTCGCTTGCGCAGCATGCCTGCGGCACTCATCTCGGACCGGGACAAGGTTTTTACCAGCAAATTTTGGCAGTCCTTGTTCAGGCTGAGCAAGACAGAGATGAGAATGAGCACGGCTTATCATCCGCAAACGGATGGGCAGACGGAGCGGGTCAACCAATGCCTCGAGACTTACTTACGTTGCTTTATCAGCACCTGCCCCGCAACATGGAGCAAGTGGCTTCCGCTAGCAGAATTCTGGTATAATACGGCCTACCACACTGCGATCAAGACCAGTCCATTCCAAGCTCTGTATGGCCACGCTCCGAGATATCTGGAGATCACGGCAGAGTCGGTGCCGGTCACGGATCTGCAGCTATGGCTTCAGGAGCGCCAATTGGCAACAACAGTGCTCAAGCATTTACACCGTGCTAACAACCGTATGAAGCAATTTGCTGACAACAAACGTTCAGATCGTGTGTTTCAGGTGGGCGATTGGGTGTATCTACGTCTCCAGCCGTACATTCAGACGACGTTGGCCATGCGAGCCAACGCCAAGCTTGCCTTCCGCTACTTTGGGCCATTCCAGGTGGAGCAAAAGGTTGGGGATCGTTCCTACCGCCTCAAGTTGCCGGACAAGTCGAAGCTACATCCAGTCTTCCATGTTTCGCTGTTGAGAAAAGGTATTCCACCAGAAGAAGTGCATGATGAGTTGCCGGTGATCGACGATGAACACCCTCCCCGACACATACCGGAGCAAGTTCTACAACGCCGTCAAGTGCAGCGTCGTCACAAGACCAAGGACCAGGTCCTGATTCAATGGTCAGGACTGCCAGTGTCACTCGCCACTTGGGAGAATGTCGCCGAGCTGAAGGCCAGGTTTCCTCGAGCTCCGGCTTGGGGTCAAGCCGCTCCTGAAGGAGGGGGGAATGTCATGGGCCTACCAACCCACGACGTGTCAAGTGGGCCGTCTCCACGGCCCAAGAGAACCCGCAAGGACAACCCACGCTACAGCCCAGAAGAATGGACTACTTGAGGACGAAGCGAGGAGCGTTCTGGGCATCGAAGAAGAGAACCAAGCCTAGACGGCTCTCCTGTATCTCCGTCTGTATCTCTCTCCCATCCCAGGCTCCAATTCCCCTCCCCCTTCCTGCTGTATCTGATGAATCCTGAACCCTAGACCTATATTGGAGGAATTGAGAGTATAGCTGTAACAGCTTGAAACGGGAAAAGGGAAAAGAAGACAAGCGGTCCACTTCTTCAGCGAAGCGAGAAGCGATCTTTCATGGCCTCGGTTGAGGAACTAGTTTAGGGTCCCCTTTTGCAAAATCCGCATGCAAATTATGTTATGAAATATAACAAACATTTAGAAATAGGACGCAAGTGTTTGATTTACCAATTTGTAGTTCTTGTTTAGTGTTTCTATTCTGCCGTAGAGTTTTTCAATCCGAAACACGTGATGCAGCATACCACAAACGCCTTTTGCAGTTCAGGCATTTGCGGTATCTGCTAGAGATGCTCTAAGAAAACACAAAGTGTAATTTGCGTTTGAAATCGTTAGGAGAACGGTACTTTCATCCGAAGATTAGTATGCCCGATTTTCGTTTGAAATCCTGCACTGACAATGGCGGGGAAGAGTGGAAGACACAGGTTGAACAAGGAACAATGGCGCCAAGACAGCCCAGATACGTACGGTTGAAACGAGCCGGTTCCCGGTTACTAGTTTCAGGGAGTAATAACGAGTCCTTCTCCTGCCATTTTTTGGTATTCGTACTAGGTACATATAACACGTGAGCATCCAATGCTACTATCAAGTATCAACACACGCACGCCCGTCGATCGATCCAGTAGTCGAACGAACAAACCCAATGTGTTATTCCGGCCGGCCGGCCGGCCGCCGCTGGCTACGCCTTGGGCCAGAGTCACGGCGGCGAGAGGCCGTGCTTGAGCGCCGCCTTCCACACGACGTCGATCCTGTCCACGTCGATGGCGCCCACCTCGTGGTGCTCCCACCCTTCCAGGCAGTGCACCACGCCGCCGGCGTGGCACGCGTGCACCACGCCCCGCTCCATGGTGTACTCGCACGAGCCGAGGCCCTGGACGTCCTTGGGGAGGCGCATGGCGGCGAGCTTGCCGTAGGTGCAGTCGCGGCGGAACTCGATGACCGGCGGCACCACGAACTGGTGGAAGTGCGTGCCCGGCGGCGCCCACCGCTGCTCCCTCGGCGACAGCCACTTCCCAACAAGCCATGTCTGAAAATGAAACCACAGACTAGTTCGTCAGGTTTCTGAACCGTCGTTCGAAACGTTTCGCGGCAAATTCTGAACATTTTGTGGGATTTTACTACCTTGCAGGTCTTGGCGGCGTGGTACTTGGTGACCTGCACCAGGTACTGCTGGAACTCAGCCGGCGCCTCCCTCTGTATCTTCAGGAACCGCTCCGACGACAGCGTCAGCATCTGAAAGAACATGATCGATCAGACGAATTCACTGCAGATTGGTTGCACTGATCACTGTTGAAAAGAGACATGGATCTGAAGAATTCAGGGCGTACCAGGACTCTGATCTTCTTCCTGCAGAGGTATAGCGCGATGGCTCTGCCGAGCTTGGACGTCGCCCCGGTGAGGAACACCTCCTTGACGTTGCTGGGGATCTCGTTGAGGATCACGGCCGCCGTGAGGGTGTTACCGTGCACCACCCTGACCCTCAGGTTCGGGTGCTTGCTCACGAACAGCGTGCCGCCACCGTTCAGCGCTTCATTCTGAATGTGCAGGCAGCCACAAGTACACGTCAGTTTAAATTCTCTGAAACTTTAGGACCCATTTTTCATCAGAGCTTCAGATGTCGTGACATTGCTCACCTTGTTAAGTGCGGCGAGACTGAGCACTTTGACCCCCATCTTGTCGGCCCTGAGGATGGCGAGCTCGATCTGGTGGTTGATGCCCTCCTTCATCGGCGGGATGAAGTACTGGAAGCTGTATCTCGGGATGGTCCACGTCTGGTGGAAGCGCCCGCGGAGGTAGTAGAAGCTGACGGTGAAGGTCTTGGAGCAGAACACCTGGAACACCATCATGCAGAAGGCGATGGGCCAGAGCGGGAGCAGGACGAGGTGCGTGGCCCAGGGCAGCGAGCTGCATGCCCGGAACGCGAACGGCACGTGCATGGACGACACCACGTCCACCACGTGCGCCAGGAACACGAAGTCCGGCACGCGGTCGTTCTTCCCTGTATCATATATCAGGTTCAGTCTATATTGAAGTCTTGTTATTGTGGCTGAAACTTGCCCGGTTTTGTGGCTTGATCCATGCATGCTGTGTACCTTGGTCGACCTCCTTCTGGAGCTCCCAGGATTTTGGGTGGACGGTGCCGCCGAGGGCGTCGAAGAGCGGCATGAATAGGCAGAAGTTGCAGTCCTTCTCCTGGTGGTGCAGGCTCAGGTACCTACACAACACATGCACGACACAGATGATTAATTGGCGGACATAGGTCTTAACCAACACATGGATGGAATTCACTAGATCATGGGATGCATCTTGATTGGTTAGTGTTCTGAAGTCAGAAGGGATTTGACGCACATTAACCCTCCTCTGTCTCCTGAATAAACGATAGCCAACGTGCGTGGTGGTGGCAACTAATTAAGACCCAAGACAAGGCTAGCAGGGGTACTTTGCACTATGAACAGCAAATGTAGTGCATCTCTGATTCTCTGTATCTGCATTAACATCCATCTGCCTGCTAAGTACGCAGATCATGAACACCAAATGTACTGGTGCATCTCTGAATCTCTGCATGTTAGGCCGTTAGGGCGACAGCGACCGCGCCGTGCCCCGGCGCGTCCGGGATCTGCCGATCATTGCCTGGCTGGTTCCGGCCGGGGCCGTGCGGAGCGGCACCTTTCCGGTTGGTTGGGCGGGGGCTTCCATTTACGCCGCTCGCGTACAGTATCCACTACACATGGCTTGCCTGACACAAGTCGACAGTTTTCCAGGATATTGACACTCGACTATCAATTTCTAGAAATATATAACCGTGTGATCATGTGATGGGTCTTGTGATGCCGATGCTAGTTTCTTTACATTTTCTATATCATCACAATAGCGACATCTAAAATCGTTGACTGGCAAGGAAATCTAACATGTATTGTAGGAAACAGGGATTTGCATGATTAAAAAATCATATGCATACATTAAACATTAGGGGCATACACAATCTAATATCGGCCAAGAGGAGTGACTCACGTCGGGGTGTAGATGAGGTATCTGAGGAAGGGGAAGGCCTCGAAGGTCTTGTGCGAGATGACCTCCACGTTGCTGTAACCCATGCAGCGGAGGTAGTCGAAGACGAAGATGTGCCCGTAGACGAGGCTCACGGAGCCCGCCCCGGCCAGGAAGGCCCCGGCGATAGGAGCCCCCATCGCCAGCGTCAGGACCAGGTTCTCCAATGGCGTGCCGTACGCAGCTGAAAACCAAAGTCAAGTGAGTAATCTGGCGTCATTATTGTAAGGGAATGCTTGGACTAGAGTAGAGTCAAAGAGTGCACCGGTGAGCGGCTGGGTGACCGGCGACGAGTGGTGCTTGGAGTGGTACTCGTTGAAGAGCGGGCCCCGGTGCAGGGCCTTGTGGGCCCAGCGGAAGGCGGGCTCGGAGAAGGCGACGTGGACCAGAAGGGCCACGGCCCAGCCCCTTGGGTCCCAGACCCGGAGGTCCGTGATTGCCGGGAACAGCGCGCTGCTGGTCGCCATGGCCCCGAGCAGGGTTTGCATGATCACCAGGTTATCCCTGCACCGCAATCAATCCATTAGCTAGCCCCCAAAACAATCCTTCATTTTTTGTCTAGCTCGAAAATATTCCTGTTTTGTAGTCGAAACGGCAACAGCTAGTTCCAAAATAATTGGAGGAAAAAAAAGCCCCACGCATGTCAGCATGGGAGGGAGCCGTGAGGAAACGCGATGCCCACTCTGTGTTGGTCTGGGCGGCCATCACGCGCTCGGGATGCATTCAAGTTGCTTGCCGCGGCTCTTCGTGCGGGGTGCTGCTCCTGCTTTGGCCATCCACCAACGAACACCCAAATCCAGATAGTAGGCGTTATTGCGATGCATTCACTGCGAGCTATGCTACACTACGTGGGACCTGCCCTCAGCAGCCTCGAACGAAGAACACCCAAAGATTAGTGGTCACCCAAAGCTGACCACAAACCTAGCCGGAAATGAACGATACATACACCGGTCGTATACTGTGTGCACGTACGTACACTAGTCGATCTAATGGTAGACTGAATGAAAATTAGAGAACAAGCAGTCAAGCTCGATCTGAGGCATGCCGGAAAGACCTAGCTCTGAAGACGAATGTCCATGTCGAAACTACACTTATCCACAAGCTGCAGCGAGGAACTGACAAGCTGTTCAATTAATGGTCTGAGCAAACTTGCAGCAGCGTGCGGCATGAACATGGACATGAACAGTGAAGTGAGAGCATGCCGGCTAGGTAGATACTCCGGCGAAGAAGAGTGAGCTACTACGTAGCTAGGCTGACGTACCAGTCCCACTCAGCGTCGATCTGCTGGAAGTTGACGCCGTCCCGGACGACGCGGCGGCGGCGGGTGAAGAAGAGCATGTTGCCGTAGGAGAACCACAGCTGGAAGGTCAGCGACCGGAGCGCCAGCAGGACCAGGAGGTGGAAGCACCAAGACCCCGTCGGCGGGCCGCCCTGCTCCCGCCACGCCTGCGCCGCCGTCCACACCAGTGGCCCATATAGCAGGTACTGCGAGGTGAAAGAAAATCAAAAGGATTAATCGGTGCGGCCACGACGAGCTAGCAAGAACATGTATGTGAACAAGCAATGGCGGATGGAGAGTGCTTGCCTTGTATGCGCCTAGGCTTGCCCATGGCCAAGCAGACAGCGGAGAACCCATGGCCGGACAGTCGCCGGAGAAGGAGGGTAGAGAGGGAGAGACCCTTTTTTTGGTATTGGGATGATGTCTCGCCCTCGCCCCGCCTCCTCCACCTCCTCCTAACCCAAGGACGTGTTGTGTTGTGGAGTCTGGACACCACCCAGCCTCGCACTACTTATAATAAAACACGAGCTGGGATTCATGAGGTACTGTAGATGGATTGATTATCAGGCAGGCAGAGGAGAAGAATTCAACGTACGATTTCCCGCTTCGCTTGTAGAGTGTACACGCGCGCTGGTGGTTACTGGTTAGCCAGCCAGCTGAAGTGGTGGTGCTTTCGAGCTTTAAAAACAAAATGGCACAGTAAAGCAACTGTAGCCGCGCCATGCCCATGAGCACAGGGTGCACAGCCACCTTCCCACGGTAGAACGCGTAACTGGTCCTGTGACGCCCATGCTTTCCGGCAAAAGGCCCGTACTTTGAAAATGTTCCCATCGATGTACATTTGGGTGCTAAAAGGACTTAATTACATTGTGACTCGATACTCAACCATCAACACTACAACTATGGCTGGCCATGAGCAGCCCGGCCCGAAAATGGTGGTTCTATGCCTAGAAATGTTGGCCCTATGGCTGGGCCGGGCTGGGCCCAGGTAGTTCAAAAACGTGAAATAATGAAGCGGCCCAGCCCGCGGCACAGCGGGCTTTAGTGCTTTTTGGCCGGGCCAGGCTTGGGCCTAGTTTTTGCATGTCGGGTTTTTTTCTGACAACCCTAATAGTATTTGATATATTAAAATTTAATTTGCATAGGGAAAATAAAAATTGAAACGACATAAAAAATTAAAATACTTAATAGCTAGATAAACCCTAAGTTTTGCGGCGGCCGCGCCGCCTACTCCTCCTCGTCACATGCCAGGTTGTCAAAATCAGGCACGGGCTACGAGTATGGCCATGGGACCATAGGTGGTGCATGAATTGCAGTCACTTGAGCTAGAAGCCTTGGTGTAGGAGCCATGTGAGCCTGCGGTCGCTACATATGGGGGCCTTGCTGCAGGAGGCGTTGGAGCCATCTGTGGCCAGGTCAACGACGCGGGCCACTGCTAGGTCCATAGCGACAGAGGCGTTGGCGCTTGAGAGCGTCACTATGTTAGTTCAGGTTGGTGCGGTGGAGTCTACGGCGATGTGGTAGGTCCTCCTGCCACAGGCGCGAACTTCTGCTGCTAGATGGCAAAGCCTTGCCACTCGGCCATGGCCTCTAGTTCCGATGTGGCGATGCCCTACTTGAGGGCTTCATCGTGGTCTAGCTTGACTGGTAGGGAAACTCGTCCTCCTTGTTCATGGCTTACAGCTGCTCAAGCAACGAGACTGAGGAAGTGAAGTGTGTCATCCAGCGGGTCTTTGCCTGAAATATCATCGCTGCCCATCAGTTTTTCCTCTTCCCCCTTCATGGGCGCCAGAGCAAGCGCCTCGCCGTAGTCCCTTGTCTAGTCACCTAGGAAGGTGGCGCGACATCGCGAGTCCATTACAACCTCCCGAAGGTGTCCCACACCAGCGAGTTGAGGGTGTAGGCGATTTCTTCGCGTAGATCAGTCAATAGGAGCGCCCGACACTGTCAATATCTGCAGGTCGCTCCCTCCCCTCCCGTGGCACCAATGCAATAATACCGGCTCCCTCCATGCGTTGAGGAGCCAGCCCAAGGGGTTGTGAGCGTTGTTCCACCCTGTTGGTGTTCTGGTGCCCCATAGCAACCACGCCACGTTTATTAGGATGTACTGTCAGTTGCGAGAAGAGGGAGATGGATAGTAGACGTCGGATCGCGAGTACCCTGCCTCATGCTACTGCTTGGTTTTCTTCCATGGCCACGAGTTGCCCATATCAGCAAGGTTGATGTGGCTTACTGTGGTCTGGGGGCAAGGCTAGACGGAAGTGTCAATGGTCTTGGTTGGGTACGGCTGCTTGCCTTAAAAAGGATGGGTATGCGGCCTCCATCAATGCACCCCTACCGGCGCTAGCGTGTGCAGAAGATGAAATGGCCAACATTGAAGGGGCACGAAGAAGGTGAAGCGGGCAGCGTAGAAGGCCACAACGTCGCCTCCAGTGCAGGCGAAGTGGGCATTTGGCGGTTGCCAGGTAGTCCTAGAGCGGATGTGCAAGCTTTCCACAACGTCTCCGCGCGGAAACATTCTCATCCCAAATTTGAGCCTGGAATAGGTCAGTATGTGATGGCGTGTATTTCACACGTTCGTTGGGCAACCCCAAGAGGAAGGTATGATGCGCACAGCAGCAAGTTTTCCCTCAGAAAGAAACCAAGGTTTATCGAACCAGGAGGAGCCAAGAAGCACGTTGAAGGTTGATGGCAGCGGGATGTAGTGCGGCGCAACACCGGAGATTCCGGCGCCAACGTGGAACCTGCACAACACAACCAAAGTACTTTGCCCCAACGAAACAGAGTGAGGTTGTCAATCTCACCGGCTTGCTGTAACAAAGGATTAACCGTATTGTGTGGAAGATGATTGTTTGCAGAGAAAATAGTAAAAACAAGTATTGCAACAGATTTGTATTTCAGTATTAAAAGAATGGACCGGGGTCCACAGTTCACTAGAGGTGTCTCTCCCATAAGATAAAAGCATGTTGGGTGAACAAATTACAGTCGGGCAATTGACAAATAGAGAGGGCATAACAATGCACATACATGACATGATAAGTGATGCGTGTAGTTGACACGTCCGTTGGGAACCCCAAGAGGAAGGTGTGATGCGCACAGCGGCAAGTTTCCCTCAGTTAGAAACCAAGGTTTAATCGAACCAGTAGGAGTCAAGAAGCACGTTGAAGGTTGATGGCGGCGGGATGTAGTGCGGCGCAACACCGGAGATTCCGGCGCCAACGTGGAACCTCGCACAACACAACCAAAGTACTTTGCCCCAACGAAACAAAGTGAGGTTGTCAATCTCACCGGCTTGCTGTAACAAAGGATTAACCGTATTGTGTGGAAGATGATTGTTTGCAGAGAAAACAAGTAAAAACAAGTATTGCAAGCAGATTTGTATTTCAAGTATTAAAGAATGGACCGGGGTCCACAGCTCACTAGAGGTGTCTCTCCCATAAGATAAAAGCATGTTGGGTGAACAAATTACAATCGGGCAATTGACAAATAGAGAGGGCATAACAATGCACATACATGACATGATAAGTATAGTGAGATTTAATTGGGCATTACGACAAAGTACATAGACCGCCATCCAACCGCATCTATGCCTAAAAAGTCCACCTTCGAGGTTATCATCCGAACCCCTTCCAAGTATTAAGTTGCAAAGCAACAGACAATTGCATTAAGTATGGTGCGTAATGTAATCAACAACTACATCCTCGGACATAGCGCCAATGTTTTATCCCTAGTGGCAACAGCACAACACAACCTTAGAACTTTCGTCACTCGTCCCAGGTGTCAATGCGGGCATGAACCCACTATCGAGCATAAATACTCCCTCTTGGAGTTAAAAGTAAAAACTTGGCCGAGCCTCTACTAGAAACGGAGAGCATGCAAGATCATAAACAACACATATGAAATAACTTGATAATTAACATGACATGGTATTCTCTATCCATCGGATCCCGACAAACACAACATAGAGTATTACGGATAGATGATCTTGATCATGTTAGGCAGCTCACAAGATCCAACAATGAAGCACAATGAGGAGAAGACAACCATCTAGCTACTGCTATGGACCCATAGTCCAGGGGTGAACTACTCACTCATCACTCCGGAGGCGACCATGGCGGTGTAGAGTCCTCCGGGAGATGAATCCCCTCTCCGGCAGGGTGCCGGAGGAGATCTCCAGAATCCCCCGAGATGGGATCGGCGGCGGCGGCGTTTCAGTAAGGTTTTCCGTATCGTGATTTTTCGCATCAGGGGTTTCGCGACGGAGGCTTTAAGTAGGCGGAAGGGCAGAGTCGGGAGCCAGACGAGGGGGCCACACCATAGGGCGGCGCGGGCCCCCCCTGGGCCGCGCCGCCTTGTGATGTCGCCACCTCGTGGCCCCACTTCGTATGTTCTCCGGTCTTCTAGAAGCTCCGTGGAAAAATAGGCCCCTGGGTCTTCGTTTCGTCCAATTCCGAGAATATTTCGTTACTAGGATTTCTGAAACCAAAAACAGCAAAAAACAGGAACCGGCACTTCGGCATCTTGTTAATAGGTTAGTTCCGGAAAATGCACGAATATGACATAAAGTGTGCATAAAACATGTAGGTATCATCAATAATATGGCATAGAACATAAGAAATTATCGATACGTCGGAGACGTATCAAGCATCCCCAAGCTTAGTTCTCGCTCGTCCCGAGCAGTGTAAAACGATAACAAAGATAATTTCTGAAGTGATATGCCATCATAACCTTGATCATACTATTTGTAAACATATGTAGTGGATGCAGCGATCAAAACAATGGTAATGACATGAGTAAACAAGTGAATCATATAGCAAAGACTTTTCATGAATAGTACTTCAAGACAAGCATCAATAAGCCTTGCATAAGAGTTAACTCATAAAGCAATAAATCAAAGTAAAGGTATTGAAGCAACACAAAGGAAGATTAAGTTTCAGCGGTTGCTTTCAACTTATAACATGTATATCTCATGGATAATTGTCAACATAGAGTAATATAACAAGTACAATATGCAAGTATGTAAGAATCAATGCACAGTTCACACAAGTATTTGCTTCTTGAGGTGGAGAGAGATAGGTGAACTGACTCAACATAAAAGTAAAAGAGAATGGTCCTTCAAAGAGGAAAGCATCGATTGCTATATTTGTGCTAGAGCTTTTATTTTGAAAACATGAAACAATTTTGTCAACGGTAGTAATAAAGCATATGAGTTATGTACATTATATCTTACAAGTTGCAAGTCTCATGCATAGTATACTAATAGTGCCCGCACCTTGTCCTAATTAACTTGGACTACCGGATCTTTGCAATGCACATGTTTTGACCAAGTGTCACAATGGGGTACCTCCATGCCGCCTGTACAAAGGTCTAAGGAGAAAGCTCGCATTTTGGATTTCTCGCTTTTGATTATTCTCAACTTAGACATCCATACCGGGACAACATGGACAACAGATAATGGACTCCTCTTTAATGCATAAGCATGTGGCAACAATTATTATTCTCATATGAGATTGAGGATATATGTCCAAACTGAAACTTCCACCATGAATCATGGCTTTAGTTAGCGGCCCAAAGTTCTTCTCTAACAATATGCATGCTCCAACCATGAAGGTGGTAGATCTCTCTTGCTTCGGACAAGACGGACATGCATAGCAACTCACATGATATCCAACAAAGAATAGTTGATGGCGTCCCCGTAAGCATGGTTATCGCACAACAAGCAACTTAATAAGAGATAAAGTGCATAAGTACATATTCAATACCACAATAGTTTTTAAGCTATTTGTCCCATGAGCTATATATTGCAAAGGTGAATGATGGAATTTTAAAGGTAGCACTCAAGCAATTTACTTTGGAATGGCGGAGAAATACCATGTAGTAGGTAGGTATGGTGGACACAAATGGCATAGTGGTTGGCTCAAGTATTTTGGATGCATGAGAAGTATTCCCTCTCGATACAAGGTTTAGGCTAGCAAGGTTATTTGAAACAAACACAAGGATGAACGGTACAGCAAAACTCACATAAAAGACATATGGTAAACATTATAAGACTCCATACCGTCTTCCTTGTTGTTCAAAACTCAATACTAGATGTTATCTAGACTCTAGAGAAACCAAATATGCAAACCAAATTAGCAAGCTCTAAGTATTTCTTCATTAATGGGTGCAAAGTATATGATGCAAGAGCTTAAACATGAGCACAACAATTGCCAAGTATCAAATTATCCAAGACATTTTAGAGTTACTACATGTAGCATTTTCAAATTCCAACCATATAACAATTTAACGAAGATGAAACTTCGCCATGAATACTATGAGTAGAGCCTAAGGACATATTTGTCCATATGCTACAGCGGAGCGTGTCTCTCTCCCATAAAGTGAATGCTAGGATCCATTTTATTCAAACAAAACAAAAAACAAAAACAAACCGACGCTCCAAGCAAAGTGCATAAGATGTGACGGAATAAAAATATAGTTTCGGGGAGGAACCCGATAATGTTGTCGATGAAGAAGGGGATGCCTTGGGCATCCCCAAGCTTAGACGCTTGAGTCTTCTTATAATATGCAGGGGTGAACCACCGGGGCATCCCCAAGCTTAGAGCTTTCACTCTCCTTGATCATATTGCATCATACTCCTCTCTTGATCCTTGAAAACTTCCTCCACACCAAACTCGAAACAACTCATTAGAGGGTTAGTGCATAATAAAAATTCACATGTTCAGAGGTGACACAATCATTCTTAACACTTCTGGACATTGCATAAAGCTACTGGACATTAGTGGATCAAAGAAATTCATCCAACATAGCAAAAGAGGCAATGCGAAATAAAAGACAGAATCTGTCAAAACAGAACAGTCCGTAAAGATGGATTTTATTAGGCCACCAGACTTGCTCAAACGAAAATGCTCAAATTGAATGAAAGTTGCGTACATATCCGAGGATCATGCTCGTAAATTGGCTTAATTTTCTGAGCTACCTACAGGGAGATAGACCCAGATTCGTGACAGCAAAGAAATCTGGAACTGCGCAAGTAATCCAAATCTAGTACTTACTTTTCTATCAAAGACTTTACTTGGCACAACAAAACATAAAACTAAGATAAGGAGAGGTTGCTACAGTAGTAAACAACTTCCAAGACACAAATATAAAACAAAAATACTGGAGTAAAACATGGGTTGTCTCCCATAAGCGCTTTTCTTTAACGCCTTTCAGTTAGGCGCAGAAAGTGTAACTCAAGTAACATCGAGAGATGAAGCATCAACATCATAATTTGTTCTAATAATAGAATCATAAGGTAACTTCACTCTCTTTCTAGGGAAGTTTTCCATACCTTTCTTGAGAGGAAATTGATATTTAATATTACCTTCCTTCATATCAATAGTGGCACCAACGGTTCGAAGAAAAGGTCTACCCAATATAATGGGGCAAGATGCATTGCATTCAATATCCAAGACAACAAAATCAACGGGGACAAGGTTATTGTTAACCATAATATGAACATTATCAACTCTCCCCAAAGGTTTCTTTTTAGCATTATCAGCGAGATTAACATCCAAATAACAATTTTTCAATGGTGGCAAGTCAAGCATATCATAGACTTTCTTAGGCATAACAGAAATACTTGCACCAAGATCACATAAGGCATTACAATCAAAAATTTTGACTCTCATTTTAATGATGGGCTCCCAACCATCCTCTAGCTTTCTAGGAATAGAAGTTTCAAGTTTTAGTTTCTCTTCTCTAGCTTTTATAAGAGCATTTGTAATATGTTTTGTGAAAGCCAAATTTATAGCACTAGCATTGGGACTCTTAGCAAGTTTTTGCAAGAACTTTATAACTTCAGACATGTGGCAATCATCAAAATCTAAATCATTACAATCTAAAGCAATGGGATTATCATCCCCAAGGTTGGAAAAAATTTCAGCAGTTTTATCACAAGCAGTTTCAGCAGTTTTAGCAGTTTCAGGTAATTTTGCGCGCTTTGCACTAGGAGTAGAAGCATTGCCAACATCAATTATTTTACCATTGATAGTAGGAGGTGCAGCAACATGTGAATCATTAGCATTGCTAGTGGTGGTAATAGTCCAAACTTTAGCTACATTTTCCTTTTTAGCTAGTTTTTCATTTTCTTCTCTATCCCACCTAGCACGCAGCTTCAGCCATTAATCTTATATTCTCATTAATTCTAACTTGGATGGCATTTGCTGTAGTAACAATTTTATTTTCAATATCCCTATTAGGCATAACTTTCGATTTCAAAAGATCAACATCGGAGGCAAGACTATCAACTCTAGAAACAAGAATATCAATTTTATTGAGCTTTTCCTCAACGTATTTGTTAAAAGCGGTTTGTGTACTAATAAATTCTTTAAGCATGGCTTCAAGTCCAGGGGGTGTATTCCTATTATTGTTGTAAGAATTCCCATAAGAATTAGCATAACCGTTACCATTATTATAAGGATATGGCCTATAGTTATTACTAGAATTGTTCCGATAAGCATTGTTGTTGAAATTATTATTTTTAATGAAGTTTACATCAACATGTTCTTCTTGGGCAACCAATGAAGCTAATGGAACATTCTTAGGATCAACATTATTCCTATCATTCGCAAGCATAGACATAATAGCATCAACCTTATCATTCAAGGAAGAGGATTCTTCAACAGAATTTACCTTCTTACCTTGTGGAGCTCTTTCCGTGTGCCATTCGGAGTAATTAACCATCATATTATCAAGAAGCTTTGTTGCTTCACCAAGAGTGATGGACATAAAGGTACCTCCAGCAGCTGAATCCAATAAATTCCGCGAAGAAAAATTTAGTCCCGCATAGAAGGTTTGGATGATCATCCAAGTAGTCGACTCCATGGGTTGGGCAATTTTTAACCGAGAGATTTCATTCTTTCCCAAGCTTGAGCAACATGTTCATTATCCAATTGTTTAAAATTCATTATGCTACTCCTCAAAGATATAATTTTAGCAGGGGGATAATATCTACCAATAAAAGCATCCTTGCATTTAGTCCATGAATCAATACTATTCTTAGGCAGAGATAGCAACCAATCTTTAGCTCTTCCTCTTAATGAGAAAGGGAACAATTTTAATTTTATAATGTCACCATCTACATCTTTATATTTTTTCATTTCACATAGTTCAACAAAATTATTGAGATGGGCAGCAGCATCATCAGAACTAACACCAGAAAATTCCTCTCTCATGACAAGATTAAGTAAAGCAGGTTTAATTTCAAAGAATTCTGCTGTAGTAGCAGGTGGAGCAATAGGTGTGCATAGGAAATCATTATTATTTGTGCTTGTGAAGTCACACAACTTAGTATTCTCAGGGTTGGCCATTTTAGCAGTAGTAAATAAAGCAAACTAGATAAAGTAAATGCAAGTAACTAATTTTTGTGTGTTTTTGATATAGCAAACAAGACAGTAAATAAAGTAAAGCTAGCAACTAATTTTTTTGTGTTTTGATATAATGCAGCAAACAAAGTAGTAAATAAAATAAAGCAAGACAAAAACAAAGTAAAGAGATTGAGAAGTGGAGACTCCCCTTGCGGCGTGTCTTGATCTCCCCGGCAACGGCGCCGAGAAATTTGCTTGATGCGTGTAGTTGACACGTCCGTTGGGAACCCCAAGAGGAAGGTGTGATGCGCACAGCGGCAAGTTTCCCTCAGTTAGAAACCAAGGTTTAATCGAACCAGTAGGAGTCAAGAAGCACGTTGAAGGTTGATGGCGGCGGGATGTAGTGCGGCGCAACACCGGAGATTCCGGCGCCAACGTGGAACCTGCACAACACAACCAAAGTACTTTGCCCCAACGAAACAGTGAGGTTGTCAATCTCACCGGCTTGCTGTAACAAAGGATTAACCGTATTGTGTGGAAGATGATTGTTTGCAGAGAAAACAAGTAAAAACAAGTATTGCAGACAGATTTGTATTTCAGTATTAAAGAATGGACCGGGGTCCACAGTTCACTAGAGGTGTCTCTCCCATAAGATAAAAGCATGTTGGGTGAACAAATTACAGTCGGGCAATTGACAAATAGAGAGGGCATAACAATGCACATACATGACATGATAAGTATAGTGAGATTTAATTGGGCATTACGACAAAGTACATAGACCGCCATCCAACTGCATCTATGCCTAAAAAGTCCACCTTGAGGTTATCATCCGAACCCCTTCCAGTATTAAGTTGCAAAGCAACAGACAATTGCATTAAGTATGGTGCGTAATGTAATCAACAACTACATCCTCGGACATAGCGCCAATGTTTTATCCCTAGTGGCAACAGACACAACACAACCTTAGAACTTTCTCATCACTTGTCCCGGTGTCAATGCGAGCATGAACCCACTATCGAGCATAAATACTCCCTCTTGGAGTTAAAAGTAAAAACTTGGCCAGAGCCTCTACTAGAAACGGAGAGCATGCAAGATCATAAACAACACATATGAAATAACTTGATAATTAACATGACATGGTATTCTCTATCCATCGGATCCCGACAAACACAACATAGAGTATTACGGATAGATGATCTTGATCATGTTAGGCAGCTCACAAGATCCAACAATGAAGCACAATGAGGAGAAGACAACCATCTAGCTACTCGCTATGGACCCATAGTCCAGGGGTGAACTACTCACTCATCACTCCGGAGGCGACCATGGCGGTGTAGAGTCCTCCGGGAGATGAATCCCCTCTCCGGCGGGGTGCCGGAGGAGATCTCCGGAATCCCCCGAGATGGGATCGGCGGCGGCGGCGTTTCAGTAAGGTTTTCCGTATCGTGGTTTTTCGCATCAGGGGTTTCGCGACGGAGGCTTTAAGTAGGCGGAAGGGCAGAGTCGGGGGCCACACCATAGGGTGGCGCGGGCCCCCCCTGGGCCGCGCCGCCTTGTGGTGTCGCCACCTCGTGGCCCCACTTCGTATGTTCTCCGGTCTTCTAGAAGCTCCGTGGAAAAATAGGCCCCTGGGTCTTCGTTTCGTCCAATTCCGAGAATATTTCGTTACTAGGATTTCTGAAACCAAAAACAGCAGAAAACGAGAACCGGCACTTCGGCATCTTGTTAATAGGTTAGTTCCAGAAAATGCACGAATATGACATAAAGTGTGCATAAAACATGTAGGTATCATCAATAATATGGCATAGAACATAAGAAATTATCGATACGTCGGAGACGTATCAATAAGTATAGTGAGATTTAATTGGGCATTACGACAAAGTACATAGACCGCCATCCAACTGCATCTATGCCTAAAAAGTCCACCTTCAGGTTATCATCCGAACCCCTTCCAGTATTAAGTTGCAAAGCAACGGACAATTGCATTAAGTATGGTGCGTAATGTAATCAACAACTACATCCTCGGACATAGCGCCAATGTTTTATCCCTAGTGGCAACGAGCACAACACAACCTTAGAACTTTACGTCATCGTCCCAGGTGTCAATGCGAGGCATGAACCCACTATCGAGCATAAATACTCCCTCTTGGAGTTAAAAGCAAAAACTTGGCCGAGCCTCTACTAGTAACGGAGAGCATGCAAGATCATAAACAACACATATGTAATAACTTGATAATTAACATGACATGGTATTCTCTATCCATCGGATCCCGACAAACACAACATAGAGTATTACGGATAGATGATCTTGATCATGTTAGGCAGCTCACAAGATCCAACAATGAAGCACAATGAGGAGAAGACAACCATCTAGCTACTGCTATGGACCCATAGTCCAGGGGTGAACTACTCACTCATCACTCCGGAGGCGACCATGGCGGTGTAGAGTCCTCCGGGAGATGAATCCCCTCTCCGGCGGGGTGCCGGAGGAGATCTCCGAGAATCCCCCGAGATGGGATCGGCGGCGGCGGCGTCTCAGTAAGGTTTTCCGTATCGTGGTTTTTCGCATCAGGGGTTTCGCGACGGAGGCTTTAAGTAGGCGGAAGGGCAGAGTCGGGGGCCTGACGAGGGGCCCACACCATAGGGCGGCGCGGGCCCCTCCTTGGCCGCGCCGCCATGTGGTGTCGCCACCTCGTGGCCCCACTTCGTATGTTCTTCGGTCTTCTGGAAGCTCCATGGAAAAATAGGCCCCTGGGTCTTTGTTTCATCCAATTCCGAGAATATTTCGTTACTAGGATTTCTGAAACCAAAAACAGCAGAAAACAGAAGCCGGCACTTCGGCATCTTGTTAATAGGTTAGTTCCGGAAAATGCACGAATATGACATAAAGTGTGCATAAAACATGTAGGTATCATCAATAATATGGCATAGAACATAAGAAATTATCGATACGTCGGAGACGTATCAAGCATCCCCAAGCTTAGTTCCGCTCGTCCCGAGCGGGTAAAACGATAACAAAGATAATTTCTGAAGTGATATGCCATCATAACCTTGATCATACTATTTGTAAACATATGTAGTGAATGCAGCGATCAAAACAATGGTAATGACATGAGTAAACAAGTGAATCATAAAGCAAAGACTTTTCATGAATAGTACTTCAAGACAAGTATTAATAAGTCTTGCATAAGAGTTAACTCATAAAGCAATAAATCAAAGTAAAGGTATTGAAGCAACACAAAGGAAGATTAAGTTTCAGCGGTTGCTTTCAACTTGTAACATGTATATCTCATGGATAATAGTCAACATAGAGTAATATAACAAGTACAATATGCAAGTATGTAGGAATCAATGCACAGTTCACACAAGTGTTTGCTTCTTGAGGTGGAGAGAGATAGGTGAACTGACTCAACATAAAAGTAAAAAGAATGGCCCTTCAAAGAGGAAAGCATCGATTGCTATATTTGTGCTAGAGCTTTTATTTTGAAAACATGAAACAATTTTGTCAACGGTAGTAATAAAGCATATGAGTTATGTACATTATATCTTACAAGTTGCAAGTCTCATGCATAGTATACTAATAGTGCCCGCACCTTGTCCTAATTAGCTTGGACTACCGGATCTTTGCAATGCACATGTTTTAACCAAGTGTCACAATGGGGTACCTCCATGCCGCCTGTACAAAGGTCTAAGGAGAAAGCTCGCATTTTGGATTTCTCGCTTTTGATTATTCTCAACTTAGACATCCATACCGGGACAACATGGACAACAGATAATGGACTCCTCTTTAATGCATAAGCATGTGGCAACAATTATTATTCTCATATGAGATTGAGGATATATGTCCAAACTGAAACTTCCACCATGAATCATGGCTTTAGTTAGCGGCCCAAAGTTCTTCTCTAACAATATGCATGCTCCAACCATGAAGGTGGTAGATCTCTCTTGCTTCAGACAAGACGGACATGCATAGCAACTCACATGATACCCAACAAAGAATAGTTGATGGCGTCCCCAGAAACATGGTTATCGCACAACAAGCAACTTAATAAGAGATAAAGTGCATAAGTACATATTCAATACCACAATAGTTTTTAAGCTATTTGTCCCATGAGCTATATATTGCAAAGGTGAATGATGGAATTTTAAAGGTAGCACTCAAGCAATTTACTTTGGAATGGCGGATAAATACCATGTAGTAGGTAGGTATGGTGGACACAAATGGCATAGTGGTTGGCTCAAGTATTTTGGATGCATGAGAAGTATTCCCTCTCGATACAAGGTTTAGGCTAGCAAGGTTATTTGAAACAAACACAAGGATGAACGGTACAACAAAACTCACATAAAAGACATATGGTAAACATTATAAGACTCCATACCGTCTTCCTTGTTGTTCAAAACTCAATACTAGATGTTATCTAGACTCTAGAGAAACCAAATATGCAAACCAAATTAACAAGCTCTAAGTATTTCTTCATTAATAGGTGCAAAGCATATGATGCAAGAGCTTAAACATGAGCACAACAATTGCCAAGTATCAAATTATCCAAGACATTTTAGAGTTACTACATGTAGCATTTTCCAATTCCAACCATATAACAATTTAACGAAGATGAAACTTCGCCATGAATACTATGAGTAGAGCCTAAGGACATATTTGTCCATATGCTACAGCGGAGCGTGTCTCTCTCCCATAAAGTGAATGCTAGGATCCATTTTATTCAAACAAAACAAAAAAAAAACAAACCGACGCTCCAAGCAAAGTACATAAGATGTGACGGAATAAAAATATAGTTTCAGGGGAGGAACCTGATAATGTTGTCGATGAAGAAGGGATGCCTTGGGCATCCCCAAGCTTAGACGCTTGAGTCTTCTTAGAATATGCAGGGGTGAACCACCGGGGCATCCCCAAGTTTAGAGCTTTCACTCTCCTTGATCATATTGCATCATACTCCTCTCTTGATCCTTGAAAACTTCCTCCACACCAAACTCGAAACAACTCATTAGAGGGTTAGTGCATAATAAAAATTCACATGTTCAGAGGTGACACAATCATTCTTAACACTTCTGGACATTGCATAAAGCTACTTGGACATTAGTGGATCAAAGAAATTCATCCAACATAGCAAAAGAGGCAATGCGAAATAAAAGACAGAATCTGTCAAAACAGAACAGTCCGTAAAAATGGATTTTATTAGGCCACCGGACTTGCTCAAACGAAAATGCTCAAATTGAATGAAAGTTGCGTACATATCTGAGGATCATGCTCGTAAATTGGCTTAATTTTCTGAGCTACCTACAGGGATATAGACCCAGATTCGTGACAGCAAAGAAATCTGGAACTGCGCAGTAATCCAAATCTAGTACTTACTTTTCTATCAAAGACTTTACTTGGCACAACAAAAACTCAAAACTAAGATAAGGAGAGGTTGATACAGTAGTAAACAACTTCCAAGACACAAATATAAAACAAAAATACTGGAGTAAAAACATGGGTTGTCTCCCATAAGCGCTTTTCTTTAACGCCTTTCAGCTAGGCGCGAAAAGTGTGACTCAAGTAACATCAAGAGACGAAGCATCAACATCATAATTTGTTCTAATAATAGAATCATAAGGTAACTTCATTCTCTTTCTAGGGAAGTGTTCCATACCTTTCTTGAGAGGAAATTGATATTTAATATTACCTTCCTTCATATCAATAGTAGCATCAACGGTTCGAAGAAAAGATCTTCCCAATATAATGGGGCAAGATGCATTGCATTCAATATCCAAGACAACAAAATCAACGGGGACAAGGTTATTGTTAACCATAATATGAACATTATCAACTCTCCCCAAAGGTTTCTTTTTAGCATTATCAGCGAGATTAACATCCAAATAACAATTTTTCAATGGTGGCAAGTCAAGCATATCATAGACTTTCTTAGGCATAACGAAATACTTGCACCAAGATCACATAAAGCATTACAATCAAAATCTTTGACTCTCATTTTAATGATGGGCTCCCAACCATCTTCTAGCTTTCTAGGAATAGAAGTTTCAAGTTTTAGTTTCTCTTCTCTAGCTTTTATGAGAGCATTTGTAATATGTTTTGTGAAAGCCAAGTTTACAGCGCTAGCATTGGGACTCTTAGAAAGTTTTTGCAAGAACTTTATGACTTCAGAGATGTGGTAATCATCAAAATCTAAATCATTACAATCTAAAGCAATGGGATTATCATCCCCAAGGTTGGTAAAAATTTCAGCAGTTTTATCACAAGCAGTTTCAGCAGTTTTAGCAGTTTCGGGTAATTTTGCGCGCTTTGCACTAGGAGTAGAAGCATTGCCAACACCAATTATTTTACCATTGATAGTAGGAGGTGCAGCAACATATGAATCATTAGCATTGCTAGTGGTGGTAATAGTCCAAACTTTAGCTACATTTTCCTCTTTAGCTAGTTTTTCATTTTCTTCTCTATCCCACCTAGCACGCAGTTCAGCCATTAATCTTATATTCTCATTAATTCTAACTTGGATGGCATTTGCTGTAGTAACAATTTTATTTTCAATATCCCTATTAGGCATAACTTTCGATTTCAAAAGATCAACATCAGAGGCAAGACTATCAACTCTAGAAACAAGAATATCAATTTTATTGAGCTTTTCCTCAACAGATTTGTTAAAGGCGAGTTTGTGTACTAATAAATTCTTTAAGCATGGCTTCAAGTCCAGGGGGTGTATTCCTATTATTGTTGTAAGAATTCCCATAAGAATTAGCATAACCGTTACCATTATTATAAGGATATGGCCTATAGTTATTACTAGAATTGTTCCGATAAGCATTGTTGTTGAAATTATTATTTTTAATGAAGTTTACATCAACATGTTCTTCTTGGGCAACCAATGAAGCTAATGGAACATTATTAGGATCAACATTAGTCCTATCATTCGCAAGCATAGACATAATAGCATCAACTTTATCATTCAAGGAAGAGGATTCTTCAACGAATTTACCTTCTTACCTTGTGGAGCTCTTTCCGTGTGCCATTCAGAGTAATTAACCATCATATTATCAAGGAGCTTTGTTGCTTCACCAAGAGTGATGGTCATAAAGGTACCTCCAGCAGCTGAATCCAATAAATTCCGCGAAGAAAAATTTAGTCCTGCATAGAAGGTTTGGATGATCATCCAAGTAGTCGATCCATGGGTTGGGCAATTTTTAACCGGAGATTTCATTCTTTCCCAAGCTTGAGCAACATGTTCATTATCTAATTGTTTAAAATTCATTATGCTACTCCTCAAAGATATAATTTTAGCAGGGGGATAATATCTACCAATAAAAGCATCCTTGCATTTAGTCCAGGAATCAATACTATTCTTAGGCGAGAGATAGCAACCAATCTTTAGCTCTTCCTCTTAATGAGAAAGGGAACAATTTTAATTTTATAATGTCACCATCTACATCTTTATATTTTTGCATTTCACATAGTTCAACAAAATTATTGAGATGGGCAGCAGCATCATCAGAACTAACACCAGAAAATTGCTCTCTCATGACAAGATTAAGTAAAGCAGGTTTAATTTTAAAGAATTCTGCTGTAGTAGCAGGTGGAGCAATACGTGTGCATAGGAAATCATTATTATTTGTGCTAGTGAAGTCACACAACTTAGTATTTTCAGGGTTGGGCATTTTAGCAGTAGTAAATAAGACAAACTAGATAAAGTAAATGCAAGTAAACTAATTTTTTTTGTGTTTTTGATATAGCAAACAAGACAGTAAATAAAGTAAAGCTAGCAACTAATTTTTTTGTGTTTTGATATAATGCAGCAAACAAAGTAGTAAATAAAATAAAGCAAGACAAAAACAAAGTAAAGAGATTGAGAAGTGGAGACTCCCCTTGCGGCGTGTCTTGATCTCCCCGACAACGGCGCCGAGAAAATATGCTTGATGGCGTGTATTTCACACGTTCGTTGGGCAACCCCAAGAGGAAGGTATGATGCGCACAGCAGCAAGTTTTCCCTCGAGAAAGAAACCAAGGTTTATCGAACCGAGGAGGAGCCAAGAAGCACGTTGAAGGTTGATGGCGGCGGGATGTAGTGCGGCGCAACACCGGAGATTCGGCGCCAACGTGGAACCTACACAACACAACCAAAGTACTTTGCCCCAACGAAACGAGTGAGGTTGTCAATCTCACCGGCTTGCTGTAACAAAGGATTAACCGTATTGTGTGGAAGATGATTGTTTGCGAGAGAAAATAGTAAAAACAAGTATTGCGACAGATTTGTATTTCGGTATTAAAAGAATGGACCGGGGTCCACAGTTCACTAGAGGTGTCTCTCCCATAAGATAAAAGCATGTTGGGTGAACAAATTACAGTCGGGCAATTGACAAATAGAGAGGGCATAACAATGCACATACATGACATGATAAGTATAGTGAGATTTAATTGGGCATTACGACAAAGTACATAGACCGCCATCCAAGCGCATCTATGCCTAAAAAGTCCACCTTCGAGGTTATCATCCGAACCCCTTCCGGTATTAAGTTGCAAAGCAACGAGACAATTGCATTAAGTATGGTGCGTAATGTAATCAACAACTACATCCTCGGACATAGCGCCAATGTTTTATCCCTAGTGGCAACGACACAACACAACCTTAGAACTTTTCATCACTTCGTCCCAGGTGTCAATGCGAGGCATGAACCCACTATCGAGCATAAATACTCCCTCTTGGAGTTAAAAGCAAAAACTTGGCCAGAGCCTCTACTAGTAACGGAGAGCATGCAAGATCATAAACAACACATATGTAATAACTTGATAATTAACATGACATGGTATTCTCTATCCATCGGATCCCGACAAACACAACATAGAGTATTACGGATAGATGATCTTGATCATGTTAGGCAGCTCACAAGATCCAACAATGAAGCACAATGAGGAGAAGACAACCATCTAGCTACTGCTATGGACCCATAGTCCAGGGGTGAACTACTCACTCATCACTCCGGAGGCGACCATGGCGGTGTAGAGTCCTCCGGGAGATGAATCCCCTCTCCGGCGGGGTGCGGAGGAGATCTCCGGAATCCCCGAGATGGGATCGGCGGCGGCGGCGTCTCGGTAAGGTTTTCCGTATCGTGGTTTTTCGCATCGGGGTTTCGCGACGGAGGCTTTAAGTAGGCGGAAGGGCAGAGTCGGGGGCCTGACGAGGGGCCCACACCATAGGGCGGCGCGGGCCCCTCCTTGGCCGCGCCGCCATGTGGTGTCGCCACCTCGTGGCCCCACTTCGTATGTTCTTCGGTCTTCTGGAAGCTCCGTGGAAAATAGGCCCCTGGGTCTTTGTTTCATCCAATTCCGAGAATATTTCGTTACTAGGATTTCTGAAACCAAAAACAGCAGAAAACAGGCTGGCACTTCGGCATCTTGTTAATAGGTTAGTTCCAGAAAATGCACGAATATGACATAAAGTGTGCATAAAACATGTAGGTATCATCAATAATATGGCATAGAACATAAGAAATTATCGATACGTCGGAGACGTATCAGTATGCGTGCCTCGGTTTATTTAGGTTGGGCAGTGGGTTGGATATCTTGTGTCCTCCTGTCTGAGCGGATCAAAATAGACAGCATCGGTCCATATATGTTGCACCTCTATGTTTGAGATAGAATAGTTAGTTAAGATAGAGCTAAGTTGTTTCTGTCTTTGTGTTCACGCCAAGCATCTGTTGATAAAGATCTTGTGCGGTTTCCCTCTCCTCTATCTCTTGTAACAACTCTGTAAATCTCTGCTAGTGTTGGCCTATATAAACACGGAACCGAGCCGAGTCCAAGGCATCGTTAAACCAAGAACTTTCACATGGTATCAGAGCTAGTCTTCCAAAAACACATCTAGAAACACGAAAAGCCAACCATGAGCTCCTCCTCCTCCACCCTCGGTATGAGCAGCCCGCTACCGACGCAGGGCACGTCGGAGAAGCTGACAAGGGAGAACTTCCTGCTGTGGGAGACGCGGGTCCTCCCCGCCATCAGAGGCGCCCGCCGGATGGGTTTCCTCGATGGAACAAACAAGGCGCCGCCGGAAACGATCTTCGACACCATCGACGGCAAACGCACCGAGGTGAGCAATCCAGATTATGAAAACTGGGTTCAAACTGATCAGCATGTCCTTCACTACCTGCTGGCATCGCTGTCCAAGGAGATCCTCGTCTCCTGCATCGGCATGAGGACAACGTCGGCGGCCTGGCTGGCGATCAAGTCCATGTTCGCCGCCAAATCGCGCACTCGCATCGCCAACCTGCGGGTGCAGCTTGCCAACACCAAGAAGGAGGGCAAAACTACGGCGCAATACTTCGCCGCGGTGAAGGCGATCACCGATGAGCTTGCAGCAGCAGGCCACCCCATGGAAGAAGACGAGGTGGTGGAGTACCTCATCGCTGGGCTTGATGACCCGTACAATCCCCTCTTCGCCGCCATCGGGGCAAACCCCGATCACAAGATCACCGTCGCCGAGCTCTACGCGCAGATCAGCTCCTACGACAATCACATGAATCTCCTCCTCGGCGGCATCGACAACGATATGAAGTCCTCTGCCAACTCTGCTGCGCGTGGCAGCCGTGGAAACTATCGCGGCGGCCGTGGCGACGATCGTGGCTATGCTCAAGGGCGTGGCCAGGGACATCAGCAAGGCGGCCGTGGAGGCGGTCATCGTGGCGGCGGCAACAAAGGAAGCGGCAAGGACCGCGACGTCATCTGCCAGATCTGTGGCAAATCGGGCCACCCTGCATACAAGTGCTGGTACCGATACTCTGAAGATGAAGAGGAGGAAGAAGAAAGAGGTGAAAACGCCGCCTCTTACGGTGTGGATACCAATTGGTACTCTGACACCGGGGGCACAGATCACATCACCGGTGAGCTAGAGAAGCTCACCATGAAAGAGAAGTACAACGGTCGTGAGAAGATCCATGCGGCCAATGGGACAGGTATGGACATTAGTCATGTTGGTCATGCATTTGTTAACTCCCCATCCAAAAAACTCCACCTTCGAAATGTCCTTCATGTTCCAAGTGCTACAAAAAATCTTGTTTCCATTCATCGTCTAACATTAGATAATAATGTCTATGTTGAATTTCATCCTTGGTACTTTTATGTGAAGGATCTGGAAATGAAGAAGGTACTTCTTAAAGGTAGATGCTTCGGAGGCCTCTATCCATTGGTGTCATCATCATCATCAAGAAATAAACAAGTCCTTAGCGCCACCAAGCCTTCAGCTACACGGTGGCATGATCGATTAGGTCATCCTTCCTTTAAAATCGTTCATAGAATTCTTAGGAAATTTGAGCTTCCTTATTCAAAAGAATCTAGGTGTGAGTTTGTGTGTGATTCATGTCAAAGAGCAAAAAGTCATCAACTTCCCTATACAAGATCCACTAGTATGTCCACTAAGCCACTAGAGTTAGTGTTCTCCGATGTTTGGGGACCTGCTCCCACCTCTGTTGGTCGTTTTTCATACTATGTAAGCTTCATTGATGACTTTAGTAAATTTTCATGGATCTATCTTATCAAGAAGAAATCTGAAGTTTTTCAAGTTTTTCAGAACTTTCAAACTCTTGTTGAACGAAAATTTGATAGTAAAATCATTGCCATCCAAACAGATTGGGGAGGTGAATATGAAAAATTACACCCCTTTTTCACCAAAATGAGTATATCGCATCATGTGTCTTGCCCTCATGCCCATCAACAAAATGGGTCAGCAGAACGCAATCATCGCAACATGCATTGTCGAGGTGGGCTTAGCACTGCTTGCAAATGCATCCATGCCATTGAAATTTTGGGATGAAGCCTTTTTGACCGCCACATACTTAATCAACATGCTCCCATATTCGGTCATTGACAATGAAATACCTATGACACGTCTCCTCCATGAATCTCCTGATTTTTCATCTCTACGTGTTTTTGGTTGTGCTTGTTGGCATTCCGTTCCAAACAATGCGTCTTTCTTGGCTACAGTCATATGCACAAAGGTGTAAAATGCCTTGATGTGTCAACTGGCCGTGTCTGTGTGTCTCGAGACGTTGTCTTTGATGAAACAGTATTTCCCTTTGTAAAGCTTCATCCCAATGCTGGTGCTCTCCTCCGGCGAGAAATTCTTCTCCTTCCTTCCTCTCTCCAAAATCCATCGGAATTAGATCAAGGGGAGGAACAATGCATTGATCTAACACCTAATGTTCCTGCTGTTATTTTGCCTCACAATGTTCCCCAGGTCCAGGAGCTAGATGGAGAAGAAAATTTCATGCAAAACGATGGTCAAAATCAGCCAAACGATGATGCTCCGGACGTGCCGCTAGATGACATGCATGGCGCGGACTTCAATACAGATACGCCTGAGATCCTGGAAGAATCGCCCTCGGGATCGAGTTCCGCGTCGCCATCCGGTCGTGCGTCAGAAGATGCTCGCGGGCCCAGCAGCAGCCAACAAACGGACGCCACATCGCCTGGCTCCTCCGCGTCCGAAAGGGTGGGCAGCCCTCCTTCTGCCACGTCCAGCGAAACAGGCCGACCGGCGACAGCGCGTGGGCCACCTGCTGCTGCACCTGCTCGTGGGCTCCCGATAGGTGGAGGACCGCCAGGCCAGGTGGGCCAATCGAATCGGCTCCCGCGCGTGGGCGCCATTCCTCACGCAGCAACGCAGCTGCTCGACAACGCCAGGGGACATCTGCAGCACCTGATCCAGCTACAGCACCGGGATCCTCTGCGGTAGGCTCGTCTGTGGTACCTATGTACCGCACCAGATCTACAATAGGAAACAGAAGGCCCAAAACCTACACCGATGGAACGGTTCGGTATGGTCTTTCCACCTTTTCTTATGAACATGAAACCTTGCAAATGGCATTAGAAAATCCTGATTGGAAGCATACTATGAATGATGAGTACAAAGCATTAGTTGAAAATAAAACTTGGCACTTAGTTCCATATAGAAAGGGCATAAATTTAATAGATTGTAAATGGGTGTATCGAATTAAAAGAAAAGCAGATGGAACCATTGATAGGTATAAAGCTAGACTAGTAGCAAAAGGTTTTAAAAAACGCTATGGCATAGATTATGAGGACACTTTTAGTCATGTTGTTAAAGCTGCTACCATAAGACTTGTTCTAGCTGTTTCAGTTTCAAAAGGTTGGAGCTTAACGCAACTAGATGTGAAGAACGCGTTTCTCCATGGTGTTCTGGAAGAAGAAGTATACATGAGACAACCACCTGGTTATGAAGATCCACATGCACCTTATCATGTGTGCAAATTGGATAAATCTCTATATGGACCCAAGCAAGCACCTAGAGCATGGTTTGCAAAGTTGAGCTCAAAACTCCAAGAACTTGATTTTTCACCTTCCAAAGCGGATACTTCACTGTTTATTTACAATAAGTCAGGTATCACCATTTTTGTGCTAGTGTATGTTGACGATATAATTGTCACTAGTTCATCAACCAAAGCTATTTCTGCATTGCTTCAAGATTTGAGAAAGGCTTTTGCACTTAAAGACTTAGGTGATCTGCATTACTTCAAGATTTGAGAAAGGCTTTTGCACTTAAAGACTTAGGTGATCTGCCTTCTTGTGAGGAGAAGTGGAGGAGGGCGGCAGAAAATTTAAATTTCGGAGCTTAATTCTGTGGCGCATGGGCCCTTGGTGCGCCACCGAATTTTTTTTAAAAAAATTCTATTTTGCAGCAAAAAATCTTTATTTTTCCGTAACTTTTTACTCTTTTTGAATTTGGGGATTCTAAAAATTGTCCAACCGGGAAAGCCATAATTCTGTGGCGCACCAGGACCAGTGCGCCACAGAATACCTTATTTATGTGGCGCACCGAGGCCGGTGCACCACAGAAATAGCGAAACCAATGATTGGGAGTGGCAGGGTGTGGGCTCCACCTTGTTTCTGTGGCGCATGGATCTGAGGTGCGCCACAAAAATAAGCTATTTCTGTGGCGCACCATGCCAGGTGCGCCACAAAAACTATTTCTGTTGCGCATTTTTGGCTGGTGCACCACAGAACTAAGATCTCACCTATAAGGCTTTTCCTACTAGTGCAAGAAAAATATGCTATGGATTTGTTGACTAGAGTTGGTATGAAGGATTCCAAAACAGCACTAACGCCCTTGTCATCCTCAGAAAAATTATCAGCTATGGAGGGAGATCCACTTGGCCCAGATGATAGTACAAGATACAAGAGCATTGTTGGTGCTCTTCAATACTTAACTCTTACACAGCCAGACATTGCTTTTTCAGTAAATAAGGTATACCAGTATTTACATTAACCTACCACTGCTCGTTGGACTGCAGTGAAAAGAATACTCAGGTATATCAAAGGTACTGTAAGTCTTGGGTTAAGTTCTAAGAGATCCTTCTCTACATTAGTAAGTGCCTTCTCAGATGCTGATTGGGCGTTGATGATAGAAGATCAACAGGAGGATTTGCAGTATTTTTTGGACCTAATCTAATTTCTTGGATTGCTAGAAAACAGGCAACAGTCTCAAGATCAAGTACTGAGGCTGAATACAAAGCATTAGCAAACGCTACTGCAGAGGTTATTTGGTTAGAATCATTATTGAAGGAACTTGGTGTTCATAGAGAGAAAGTTTCATGTTTATGGTGTGACAACATGGGAGCAACATATCTCTCGGCCAATCCCGTTTTTCATGCAAGAACAAAACATATAGAAATAGATTTTCATTTTGTAAGGGAGAGAGTAGCCAAGAAATTGCTCGAGATTAGATTCATCCCTTCTCAAGATCAGGTAGCAGATGGATTCACAAAGGCTCTACCAACACGGCAGTTTGAAGCTTTTAAATACAATCTCAACCTTAGGAAAGGTTGTGATCGAGGAGGGGTGTTAGAGATAGAATAGTTAGTTAAGATAGAGCTAAGTTGTTTCTGTATTTGTGTTCACGCCAAGCATCTGTTGATAAAGATCTTGTGCGGTTTCCCTCTCCTCTATCTCTTGTAACAACTCTGTAAATCTCTGCCAGTGTTGGCCTATATAAACACGGAACCGAGCCGAGTCCAAGGCATCGTTAAACCAAGAACTTTCACACGCTAGAGATGCCTTTTTCAAAAAAAAAAGTGAAGTTTTTTAACAAAAACCCTTTGAGGGCGCCGTTGTGAGGAGCCGTGCCTCCAATGCATCGGCAACATGTGTTGGCTCCCCAATAGGGCTTGCCCGATGTTGTTGCTGCACGCCATATATTGAAGATGCTGGTGGAGATGCCCTTAGTTGCTACTTGAAAGTGTTGTAAAAAGTAGGGCGCACTTCAAGTTACCACAGTTTCTATGTACTTCCTGAAGAAGACTTGTCGAGTCGCATAAATATCGTGCTGATAAACTTAGCACGTACCGCTGCCTACGCAAAGAAAATTAGCTTTGCAGCGTTGCTGCAACGGAACAATCCGTTTTCCCGGGGTGCATGTGCCCGTTCGTATAGGTACGTACGTAGGCAGCAAACTCGCTGCATCGTACGTGGTCCATCTGTCTCCCACGGCCGAGCAGATCACCACCATGCCTGCGGCAGGCCTGCTCGTGTTAATTCGTACGGTGCTGCAGTTTTCTCCCAAGTGCAAGTTGTGTTCCGGACTTCAGGTAACTAAGTTAACCAGCCACACGAAAGAATAATCGTGCTAAGTGATCACATAATGTGATCCAACTAGCTAGTAGTGCATAAATCGTTTGCACATGGATGCTCGCCTGATGTTTTTTGTTGTCGTCACGGTAATGAAAATCGATTCCTTCGGGATCGCTTGGACAAAATGTAGTGCAGGTTCCTTGATTTCTTCTGGAGGGGATTGAAAGACAGCTTTATTGCTCAGGTTATGTGGTTACAATCAAACCGGAAAAGAAAATCGTGTCTTGATGTTGCTAAGTGATCACATTATGTTATTTTAGTTTTCCGAATTTTGTTTCACATATTCTACATTGTCTAATATCTTTAATATTTGTCTTGTCTTTAGAGTTAAATTCCAAATTCAAATGTGGTTTGAATTAATAAGTTCAAGTTCAAAATTGAGTTCAAACTTACTGCCCCCGAAAACAAGAATATCAACAAAGGCCATGTCAAAATCCATAGCACTTTACTGATGAACTAAACCTTTTCATCAGTGCAAAAGATACTTTGATCACTTCGAATTTTAAATTTAAGCAAGAAAAAGATCCTCACAATTTCAGATGCATGAATGCAGATGCACAATTCATAATTCTACCCCTCATTTAGTCCTATATGTTGGGATGTTAAAAAGTGCAGCATTGTTGCAAGTGTTGGTAGTGACAAAGGCAATGGTGTTTTGTGATGCTCGTGGAATTCAGCAATGTGGAAGAACTCTATTCTCTTCTGGATTGATGATTTTTCTTCAATCGCCTACATTATTAGGTGACGGATGATCCATGATATGTCTTCGAAGATATAGTCTCTACGATGATGAACATTTATGATGATGATTCATGTTTTTGGTTTATTCTATTTTAAAAAAATTGGGTGACTTTGATTTATTTCTTGAGGATGAATTAGATGAATTCTCATCTCCTCTCTCACGGTGTTTGCATTTGGATGATTTTCTTCTATTACCTACAAGTTTAGATGACGGGTGATGGATGATGATATATGTGTTTGGGTGATATATATAGTTTTTTTATAAAGTTGGATGATATAGTTGCTACGATGATGGACATTTATGTTGATATCGTGTTTTGGTTTATTTTAATTCTTAAAATATTGGATGAATTTGATTTTATTTCCTTTTTGAACATGTGGATTTGAAAAGAATTTGAATCATTTAGTTTTTGGTTTCAGAGTTTCAGAGTTCTAAGATACAAGAAGCAAAAGAAAAGAAAAAAATACATGGGAGCCTGGGGAATCTGACTTTGCAGAGCACATTTAAACCAGTTTTATATTCTCAAATTTCAGTGAGCCTACTCAAGTTATTCTTAGACTTAGTTGTACAGTATTTGATAATGATGTAGATAAGCCCTCCAAAAAGTATGTCTTAGGAAAAAAACATGACGCTTTCATGTCAGCATTATATTGTCGGATCCATGGTATCAGTAGTGACGCAATATCGTAGGTACTAGCTATGGAGGCAGACTCATTCGGCATATATGTCGTTGCTTCCCAAAACGGGGGAAGACGTTCACAGAAACCACATGCATGCGCGCCTCTTAAGGCTACTACTAATCAATTACAAGAAAGCGTTAATCAAAAGAAAATAAAATCGTATGACCAATATATATGCAGGTCAGCAGGTGGTACCTTAGATCTGTTCGGAACGAACTAAGCAGTGAAAAAAGTTATTACCACTAGTAGTAGAACTTAAAGTTGCGACTGGGGACAATATATATGCAGGTATTGTTTTGAACGGACAGTCACATGATCGACCTGCTTCATCGTACCGCCAACTGGTACGGCCATGAACGTGCTAGCTACCACACCATAGCCGGGCATTGGCAGGAACCGTGGGTACTACGTACTCGAGGCGGAGGTGGACGTCTTGCTGTTTCACACTTTCTCGGGGTCCAACTAGTTCATATGAGTATTTTCTTTGGCCAATAACACCTTACATTATGGGGTGGAAGGAGGAAAATACTAGGATGAACCTGGACGCAAGTGCACCTCATTATGAAAATTTCCAAATAATGCTATTTCAAAGTTTTAGAAAATATTGAAAAAATGCATACATGTATATCCTGTTTTGACACTTATTTGTGTAGATTTTGGCATAAAAACACGACTATGTGTAACCTACACATAAATGTGAAAATAGAATTTCCTATTTCCGTGAACAGTACACAACCAACACCATTATAGTGTCATTTGAATATTTTATTATTTTCGTGTAGGCCACATGCAATCGCATTTTTTCATGAAAACTTAGAACATGTGAGTACCAACTTAATATGTACATGAGAAAATTTATTTCAATTATTCATGATATTTTCAAAGAGCACTTTTTCCAATATTTCGATCTAGTTAAGTTTTCATCGGTTTTCACCACAAAATAGATAATATGAAAATGAAAACTATTATAATCCCTACATATAATTATATTTTTGTGATTTAAGCATTTACCAGTTCCTAGAAATCATCTTCATGCATCTGTGCAACTAAGCAGATTTCTTTATTTGTCTGAACATATCAGGCTACATGTAGCTTAGGCTACATTGTCCATGAATTTGTACACTAGTTGAAATCTTTCAACTTGGGACAATGCCATGTATTTTTTTTGCGATAAAGGGAATTATTAATACTGATATGATACCAATTACACGGCTGCTAGAACAAAATATCAAGAGCTAGTCTAGACATCAAGGATGCATACGCCGAAAAGAAACTAAAAAAAGGAAAAGAAAAACCCCGCCGCAGGGATCAACGACAAATATAACATGAACAAACCACCACAGATGGTGACACCTATACTTCGTTAAAGGTTCTACAATGCGACGCCTCCGGAAAGGTAACGATGCACAAACACCGTCGTCGTCTGTCTAACCACCATAGTCATGCTCACATCAAGGGTTTTTAGCCTAACAATGTCCAATCTCGAGACAATGCCTTCAACTAGGAAACGACTTGAGAGTTTTCGTTGCCAGGTACAACCAATGAAAGCAGGACCTAGGATTTTCACCCCAGAAACTGAGACATGATACTCAAAGAGCACAAGAAGAAGTCGTCTTGTGTCGCCGCAACGTTAATTGTCCGGCTCACCATCGTCACGTGCACGGTTTTGATGTGGACACCGCTACACAAATAAACTGAGTGCGCACAACGAACAATGAAGCATCATCTTCAGCCCATCCTCTCCTAGTACTCCCTGCAACAGCTGATCTTGACTCGACATGAGCATGTAGGATAATACCTCCAGAACCTAGATAATCTTCTTCAAACATGACAACCTTTATAATCCACATGTCAACACCAGGGTAATCGAGTCAATGGATGTGCCGGGTCGACATACCTAAGGTATCGATAGCATGCGGCTGAAGGACGTCAATGATCACCCAAACTAGTATCGCTCTATGGTGTCGGCGATGCATCCAAAACCGCATCTGAGACACATGTCATGGTGGATCAGGAGGTAGGAGGCGGCGTCCTTGGAAGCATGAGCCACCCAGGAGCTTGTGGTGGAACAACGCTGCAATCCGGACCAGCGAGATCCAGCGACGAAGCCATGTCATGACACCCCATTAACATCCTACCAGGATTGTCGTGCGCGGGGGAGGGGGGGGGGTGTAAGAGCCCCAACAACCTCCACATGGACGGAGTTCAGCACCGTCGCAGCTTCGTCGTGATCCGTCGTCCAGGAATTATTGACATGACGCCTTGAGACCTTGTTGCACGGTAGGGAGACCCATCCCACTTAGGGGGCGAGTGCAATGATAACAAAGGGAGGCGGTGGAGGGGCCTACCCATGGCGGCGCTAGGGTTACTCCCGGATTGCTCGCTTGAGAGCGGCGCGGGAGTCGGTACATAGTCCCATCCATCAGGGAGAATGTATGTATGTACGTATGCATGTAGCGTGGCCGGAACTACAAAAAAAAGGTGAAAAAATGCATGTTTGTAGAATTCATCTACCTCCATCAGTGAATAAGGAACCAATTTTTAAATACCGATTATAATTTTCGTGAAAGTTTGGAGCTACATGTGCTTGTGCTCCCTCCGATCCAAAATAAAATATCATGGTTTTAATTTATATATATACTTAAACCACGATAATCACTCTGGATTATATTACCTACATTCTAAAGGTTAAGGCCTTTAATTTTTTCAGAAAATCAAACTATGTCAAGTTTGACCAAGTTTTTATCAAAAAATATTAACATGAAAGTACAAAATCAATATTATTAGATAGATGATAAAATATATTTTTATATGATATCTACAAAATATCATATTTGTTAATAGATTCTTCTGAAAGTTTGGTTAAACTTTACATTATTTGACTTTTTTTAAAAATATACTCCCTCCGTCCAGATTAAATCGACGCGGGCTGTAAAGAGAAAGTAGCCTATGCATGTAGAAGCCTGCGTCAATTAAATAAGTACAGAGGTAGTAAATCTTAAGCCCTTGGAATAGAGGTAGTAGAAAAGAAAAGTTTGGACCGAGGACAACATACGCACACTGATTGCTTGGTCGTACTGGCTACCGGTCCAGCATCGTACTCGCCGGCGAGACGGAGGCGGCCGGTCTAGTCCGCCGTTTTCACACTTGCTCTGAGCCTAGCCAGCGTCCTCGGTTGCGGCTGACTCGAGTTGAGTCGATCGTACCTAGTGAACGAGCTCCATTGCCTCTAGAAACGACACAGAAACTTCAACATAGCACAGACCAGTACTCCGTACTGCACGTACGATTCCTCGTGCTAACATCGATCTACGGCTACAGTAAGTCGGTAACAAACTAATGATTGACTGGAGAAGATACTCTGCTTCAAGATCGGACGAAATCGACTGCACACGGTATCTTCTGGGTTTAGTAGCTGTACTACTGACTTCATGGACTTTATGCATGATTGTCTGGGTTCCATGATTCCATCGTACGTCTGGCTGTCGCTGCACGTAGGCAGGCGTAGCACGAGAGAAGTACAAGCAACTCCGAATATCTTGGGTGAATCCGTGACCATTCACCGGAGTGGCCGGTGAAAATCGAACCAAGGAAGTGCACTTGTGTTGGCCAAGTTGAAGCAGTTCACGGGCTCACCGCATCTTCCGGCGACCCGACGCAAACGAGGTGTTCGTTTTGATCCGCATGAACAGGCACCCCAATCCAAACCTAGTGGTCTGACAAATAAACGGATTAATGTGTCTGCGTCGATCTTTTTGTACCCCAAATTTAGGTAGCGAATGCATTATTATTATTGACACAACATGCGTTCTCTCCATGCCTTTCCTAGCTCCTGGCAGCTGCGTCCGCTTCGTCTTTCGCGCATGTCGCGCTAGGCCTGGCGGCTAATTTTCTGTGTTGACATCAATGACACACACACGCTTGGCGTCCAACATCAACATTTGTTACGGCCATGTTCCTTTCCTTTTTGAAGGGCAGCGGAGGGCCTACCCCTCGCCCACACCGCTTCCTCCTCACTAGTGCCATTCTCCCTCCTTGCATTCGAGCACTGGCAGCTTCCCTCAGGATGGACCATGGGCAAGGGAGCCTGACGGTTGAGGAAGCCGAAGAACGTCCACGAGGTCGGGTCGTCGGCGAAGCCAAACAAGAAGCGTGCCCACGTTCGCGTCCTCGTGGATGTGGCGTGGGCACTGTACAACAACATGACCAACTACGAGGGGTGGGACGACGTCCACCTCCCCCGGTTGACGGCACCTCAGTGTGTGGAGGGTGCCCATGCCGTCGCTGCCGTTTCAGGGTTGGGCGAGGTGCGAGGTGCGAGGAGATCGCGTGCAGGCGGACCCTCCTGCCTCCAACCCTCATCTCGGACCCAGCCTACCGCTTCAACTCACCACTGTAGGACACCTACGGTTGCGACTCGCCACTGTGGGCCACCTCTAGCCGCTCCTCCGCCGGTATTCCCTCTAGCAGTGGCAGTGCTCGACTGGCCATGGGAGATGCTGGTGATCGTGGACGACTTTTTTTAGACGAGTAGTACACTAGGGTTTTGGCCCTTTTTATTCCGATGTTTTGTTTTCATTTCTACTATGTAAAATAAATTTGCTAGCTATAAAGATTATGGAAAAAGTAATTACATCATGCTGCTTTGCTAACCGCAATTAAAACAGATAGGACGGCGGTGGCAATTGATTTTATATCCGCGGCCGCCTGACCTAAACAAATCAAAACGGATATGTTTGGTGCTTATTGTGATGTAAACAGTTCGCGCTAAGCAGCAGTGTGTTCTGATGCTCCAGGGCGCACGGTGATAGGTCATGGATGGATTGCACCCAGAGTCCATGGTACTGTTGCAGCTGCGCGCGTGGTCAGGATACCCGGCATATGCAGCACGCTGCAGGGAGGGGCGAGGGGCATGTAGTGGATACAGCCGTGCCGTGGTTGCATGCCCATCCATTGCCGATAAGGGGCCTCCTGCGCGCAGCGAGCCAATGAATGCCAACGAAAGCCTGGCCAAACCAAAGCCAACCCCGTCTCGCCCTCTTCATGCCGTCTAGGAGTACTTGTCTTGACAGGGTTTTTACGGTACCCTATACTGCAGGTAGCAGTATAAAATATTTCACCGTTGATTTGCTGAGGGTATGATAGACAATTCCATCTTTCTTAATTAGTGAGAGAAAAAAACTTCAAGCGAGTCTGATGGGACAAGATCCTAGGTCGTATCTCCTCACACGGTTGCTCCTTAGCCCGTCTCTCCTCACGCCGCCGCCGCTAGGCGCTAGGCAGGTCGCCCGCTCGTCGACCTTGCCGCAGCGTCGCCGCCGTGTTCAACCCAGGCTGCCGCCACAGCTAAGTCGCCCGGTCGTCGAGCTTGCCGCAGCGTCGCCGCAGGCGCGCTCCCGCCATCACCCGCTTGCCGCTTCCACGTTTGACCTAGGCGGTCGCGCGCTCATCGACCACGCCGCAGCCTCTCCGCATCCTGATCCGGGAAACCTCAGTGTAAGTAGTTAAGATTAGAAAATTCAATGTCTATTTCGAATTCCACCCGCACCAATCCCCTGTGTAGATTCAATTGCTAGTTTCACCTCTTGTAAACCTCTGTAATAGTTATTATTTCTTTTCGTGTTGCATAGATGCTGTTAGCAGATTTATAAACTGAATGTACATGTTGATTGAGTCGCTGCTGTGCAGATCCATCATGAGTTAGACAGCATGTGGCAAACCATGTGAATAGTTTTCTTCTTTTCTTTTTGCCCAGATGCTGATAGAAGCACTTGAAACTGAATGTATATGTTGATTTGTAATGTGTTGCATATACAATCTGTCAAGTCAGAATCATTGTTAATTGAGTATGGCCTAGTTTGTTCAGTTTAGAAGGATAATCTTGAACCAAATAATTCAAGCACTGAATGATAGTGATATTGCATTATTCATACTGAAACATGTGTTAGTTTTCAGACTTGTAAGAGTTAAATACACACCGCACCCAACTAGTTGTCTGCTGCGTGCATTTTCGTCCTACTACTTGAAAAATGGGACCGGGTAGTCGTAAACATTGTTTAGCAGATTGGTTTGACATCCAATCATTTTAGAGCTCCACTACCCATTACCAATGATTTCCTCCTGTGTGTGTTAGCTGGAAGGTCTGATTTGATTGTTGTGCTATTTTCGTTAGGAAGCTAAATTGGAGCAGATTGGTGACGTGAGAACTTCCAGCTGAAGCAAAGTGTTGCCAACTTGAATGTATTATAAAGAAGATAGCTGAAGAAAGGAGAAGAAGTGAGCGGCTGCACACTTGAGATGAGATGGAGGAACAAGAAAGAATTAGGCATAGTTATAGCAGTTATCTGTACAATGTAGTAAGTGATAATTGCCTTGGCAACAAGGCAATTTTTCTGATATTTTGATGAGTAATGTTTCAGTGTAATGTATCAATATAATGTTGTAAGGTGATGTTTCTCCCTGGAAATGAAATAACAAATGTTTTTGTGCAATGTTCTGCCTGGACATGGCTCAAATATATTTCAGTGTGTAATGGCAATATGTTAATCTGAAAAGGAGATTACACGCTGGTCCAGTAAAATTACAAGCCAATGTCAAGGTAAAATGACAAGTACAGATGCATTCTTATTTCTGGAATAATGAGAACAAATGACAGTAATGTGGTGACTCTAAAATTGATAGCATCCTAACGGCTGTAACAAAAAGATAATCAAGCAAATTGGCAGCAGTCTGCGTAACTGGTGCATTTAAACGGACAACATGGTAGTAAATAGAACTTCAGCTGCATCAACATTTCCTGTAGTTTTTCCTCTTCCTTGCACATTTCCTGTAGATCTTCATGTGGCATTAGAACTTGTGCTTGCCCTTCCTCTCCTCCCTCTTACTGTAGCGGTAGTGACCCTCTGCCTAGGTGGTGGTATGCTAGCTCTTGCGGCAGCAACAAACGAGCTTTCTTCAGGAGGAGGACCATTGACCCTTCTAGTAATAAAACGAGCATTTCCATAAGTATCAATTGAAACTATACGAAAAAAATTTATCTCTCACTTAGTTCAACAATCAAGCATTTACTATACATTCGTCAGCATCAACTCATGAAAGTACTTCTTCTATGGTGTAAAGCATTTCCATTATTACTGTGTCATGCAAAACTTGAATTCAGTTCAGACTTGGAGCAAACCATGTATAAAAGAAACTTAACATGGATGTGTTCCTCTGTGTACTACAAATTGAACTGAGGATTTCTTTTTTCAGTTTCAGTGTGACGTGAGGTGTTGCTTTGCAATAAGAATTTCATACAAATGAGTAGCTTAAACTTGAGCAACATGATACGGTTGTCTTTTGTAAGAAAAGTTAATAAATTATAGACAACCAATTGTAGACATTACGTACCATACCTGTGCTAGATTGCGGATGTACATATCAGAAAGGTCAGGTGACACAACATTGTCTAATGATATGCTTTCCACATACAAACAGGGAGTTTATGCTCCAACATCTCCACCGAAACCTAAAACCCACTCTTGAGCTTTACTTGTAAAATCAGATTTCCAATACAGGAACAGCATCAAGAATCCCTTTGTCAACACTGTCAGCGTAAAAACGACATTAGAATCAAATACAAGGATTTTACAACTATATTACCTGAAACAGATAACAAAAATAAATCATGAAGTATGCCAATTAGACAGAGTATCATTCGCTTCTACAAAACAATATTATCTATATCTTTTCAGTTAAATGGGTAATTGCTAGTTCTTTCTAAGTACCCATAACAGGAACCAAATCAACCAACTAACATACTAGGATATGTAGAACTCGCAATTGACTGAAAATTTCAATCCACAAACTGAAATACAGTTCATGATGGTATCAATTCATCTGCACAGAGCTATGGTATCATTTTACCTAAGTCATATGCTCGGATTTTAGCGGCACGGCCTCATCGCTGTATGCTGCATTCTGCACGCTGCATCACCGCCAGCGTTGAAACTCTGCAGGGAAACAGCCGTCATCCATCAGACTTCGACGCCGTGACAAGACTGATAACCATGGAGGTTTGATGATGACCATGGACGTAAGGCCACTCAACCCAATTTGCGGCAGGAGGAGGCGGTGCTGCAGCTAGGCGTGCAGCTGCTGGGCAACGGTGCATTCCGCAACTTCCGCCGCTCTAACTCCGCCGCCAACCATGGTCAGCCTGTTGGCCCGGGACACCGTCTGAGAAGAGCTGAGCCGGTTGGCTGGGCCACCTGCAGCTTCGTCGCCGCGCTCGGCGGCAACCGCCGGCGACAATGCCTCTGCCTTGGCCACCTGCAGCTTCGTCACTGTCCTCAGCGGCAACCGCCGGCGACACCGCCTGTGCCTCGGACACCTGCAGCTTCGTCGCCGCGCTTGGCGTCAACCGCCGGCAACACCGCATCTACCTCGGCCACCTGCAGCTTCGTCGCCCCGCGGTCGGCAGCAACCGCCGGCGACACCGCGTCTGCCTCGGCCAAGTACTTGACCGGCTGGGCCGCGCGGCCCTCCGAAACCTTCATGCCCGCGGATCATCCTGGATCGACCAGCTGCGCCACGGTGGTCCGCATCGGCGACGGCCGGAAGCCTAGTTCGCAGGGGCCATTCAAATCGACCGAGGAGGAGGGGATACGGGGGTGCGCGTTGGTGGCGGCCGGACCTTGGCTCGGAAGGGTGGTTCCCGTCTCCGCCGCTGCTCAAGCCGGAGAGAGAGAGGAGGGACTACATGGGTGCAGCAGGTCCATGGCGGCCGGAATACATGAGGGGATTTTTTTGGGTGGGCAAAATGAACGAACGGGGGCAGGAGATGGAGTCTGCCTGTGCGGAAGAAAATATGGTCTTCCTAAAATACCCTCATCAACATTTACTGCTGGCTCCGAACGGCGCAGGACAATCTATACTGCTCGCGTGTTGGACGGTTGAAATCTGGCAGTATGGCTTCATCTCCACGACTCGATCTATAGATTGGATGGCCCATATTCATCCCAAGGTACTGTAAAAGAGCTCTGTCTTGATATGATCATATCACGTACACACATGGTCATGGTGCAGTTGGTTTCTCCTTCTCTCGTGTCTTTTCTCCTTTTGTCGTTCATCAACGGGGAAAAAAACGTGACTCCTCCCACGCGTGTATGACCCTGAGTGAACAAACTAAACCGGCGTGTTTTCGCCATTAATCCACTCCCGTACGTGCATCCTGCCGTGTGATCGGAAGTTGCCTGTTAGTTGCGACGGTGGATATGAAACGTGATGTTGCGGTATCCAGACAGACACAAGATCGATTGGTTCAGGAAATAGGTCCGCACGAGCACGAGAGCGTGCAGTAGATCATCGATCGAGGGGTCCCTGCTGTGTGGTCGTCGTTGATCGGATCATCCGTCCGGTCGTGAGAAGCTAGTGAATGATGAACGCCCGCCCCAGCTGCCAATCTCCCAACTGAAACAACTATAGGTGCATATATCCATCTACTAGTGGCGCAACTGGTCTGGACTTTCACCTGGCTTGCCAGCGACGCCAGGGACTCCGCCTCCCCAGTCAACCCACTTGCATTGCATGCAATGCCTCCAAGCTCCGGCCGGCCACCGCCCTCATCAATGGCCGGTCGGTCGGCTCAGGCTGGACTCATAGACGTCGCTGATCCCACCCATCAAGGCACTCTATAGTGACATAACGACATCCGAAATAATAAACACACACACGGATGCTACTGCATGCTTGTATTGCGACATCTGAATTAATACACGCTTGACTTCTGAGTAATATATTGGGTCATGTCGAAGATGTCCGCGTCCATCTCACAACGCCGTTAAATGTAAGGGTGTTCCTCCTCTTCAAGATGCTCCAGGTAATGGTAGTACTCAGAACTAGTAGTGTTTTTTTTTTTTTTTTTGAAACGGAGGCAAAAGCTTTGCCTCATCGATTAATTAAGAAGAGGTTGTTCGGTTTTTAGGAAAAAACCGGACGAAAACCTACAATAACCGAGCCAAACCCACACAAGCAACACACCCACATAGACCACAAAGCGACACTAGCTAATACTTGAACACGACACTCCAACACTGCGCCAAAACATGCAGCTCTTACACACGCGACACAACACCACACCGCAAAGAAAACACCAAGTGAAAAACGACGGCCCAAAAGGACAACCTGAGAAGGTAGGAACCATCCATCAAGCAACCGTAGACTCCATCGTCGTGACGCCACTCTTCTTTCTCTTGTTTCTTAGATACTCTTTCACCTTCTGAATTTTGCCACCCAAAGTTTTCTCCGCCAGGAGGCAAGCAATCTCCTTGCAAGAGCCAGGGATAGCCGCTTCCAAACCGGCAACTAAGTCACGAAGCTCTCTAGAGATGGCCTCAGAATTCAGGGCCAATGCACTTGTCTCGTCGACCTTGTCGCCAAGGTGGCTAGGCTCCATAGAAGGTGATGCGGAAGCCACCATCGAGGTCCCAAGCGAGACCACCTGCGGATGCGCCATTGACAGAGGAGGAGAGGGCTCCCCAGACAACTCCTGTAGCTCGGGCATGATCTTCATCACCGGAACTATGATCTCATCGATGTCCTTGCACTCATAGGCAACTGGCACATCTGGAACCAGATGCCTGTCAGACTCAGGCGAGGGAGAGACAGCAGCGTCGACAACATCACTCTTCTCAAAGCCAAATTTCTGACTCGGCGAAGAAGTCGCGATCGAGATCTCGTGCGAGTCGGACCTCACTTCCTTGACGGAACGAGCCATATCCACACCACCACTACACTCGAGGAGTTCAGACACCACAGAAGAATCCCCACACAACTTGTTATAAAAGCGACAAGCAAATAACGAAGAACGATAAAGGAATACGCAGCGGAGACACAAGATTTAACGTGGAAAACCCCTTCCAACACAGAAGGGGAAAAAACAACGGGCGCCAGCCAGCAAAACTTCGCTATATCGGGGGATGTTTACAAACGCCGTGGGTTATCTTATAATCTGATAAACCCTAGCCGGCGGCTTACAAGATGTATATATAGGCGGTGCCAACGATCCGTACCGTACCGCGGGGGGCTCCGTAGTCAGAAGTTAGCCTCCCTTTAGTATATGAATTTGGATCACAATACAACAAACTCCACCTTGAGACAAATTCCATCTTGTAGCATGAACTTCAACAAACTCCTGAACAACAAAGAAAACACTTGCTGGCGCCAACAGCCACTTGGGCTAAACAGTTATACCAACCAAGCTCGAGCAAAGCTCAAACTTGGAAATAGGAACCGGCTTTGTCATCATATCGAGCAGGATTATCATGAGTACTTATCTTGCATACCTTCAGTTTACCTTGAGCAACAATGTCGCGAACATAATGGTACTTGATATCAATGTGCTTTGTCCTCTCATGGAACATTTGATCTTTAGTAAGGTATATTGCACTTTGACTATCGGAAAACAAGTTAATGCAAGAATCATCTCCACAAAGCTCAAGCATACAAACCTTTCAACCAAACGAGACTCTTTGCAAGCTTCATTAATTGCTATATATTTTGCTTCGGTTGTAGATTGGGCAACAACGGCTTGTAACGTTGCCTTCCAACTCACAAGCACATCCACCAACAAAGTGAACACATAACTCTGTGAGGGATCTTCTCTTATCCAAATCGGCAGCAAAATCTGAATCCACATAGCCTACGAGTCCCTCACCGGTCTTGCCAAACTTCAAGCAAGATTTGAATGTGCCACGAAGGTACCGAAAATCCACCGAACAGCTTTTCAATGTTCTTTACCAGGATTAGCCATGTATCGACTGACCAAACTCATAGCATATGACAAGTCAGGACGAGAACAAACCATGGCATACATCAAGGAACCAACAGCACTAGAATATGGAACTCGAGACATGTATTCAATATCTTCATGAGTACTAGGACATTGCAATGCTGACAACTTAAAGTGAGGAGCAATAGGTGTACTAACAGACTTTGCATCATGCATATTAAAATGATGAAGAACTTTCTGAATGTAATTCTGCTAACTAAGAAATAACACACTAGATTTTCTGTTTCTTGTAATTTCCATACCTAGTATTTTCTTAGCAGCACCAAGATCCTTCATCTCAAACTCACTACTTAACTGTGACTTTAAAGTAGTGATCTCTTTCTTGCTCTTGGCAGCAATCAACATATCATCAACATATAACAGCAAGTATATTGGTGATCCATTAACAAACTTGATATAAACACAACTATCATACTTGGATCTCTTAAACTCATGTGCAAGCATAAATGAATCAAACCTTTTGTACCACTGTCTTGGAGACTGTTTCAGACCATAAAGGGACCTCTTCAACTTGCAAACAAGATCCTCCTTACCGAGCACAACAAAACCTTCAAAGTTGGTCCATGTATATCTCCTCCTCAAGCTCACCATGCAGAAAAGCAGTCTTCACATCTAACTGCTCAAGCTCAAGATCACGCATAGCCACAATACCAAAGAAAGCACGAATGGAACTATGCTTCACAACCGGAGAGAATACATCATTATAATCAATACCTAGAATTTGGCTGAAACCTTTTGCTACTAACCTTGCCTTAAACCTCGGAGGCTCATTAGGAGACAAACCTTCCTTTCTTTTAAATATCCACTTACAACGGACAGCCTTCTTTTGTTTAGGCAAGGGCACAACATCCCATGTGCCATTCTTGTCAAGCGATTGCATCTCCTCTTGCATAGCGGAAATCCACTTCACGCGGTCAACGGATGCAACGGCCTCGATATATGTAGCAGGTTCAGTATCATGCTCCACCTGTTCAAGCACAACTCAAAGCATGGTGAACAAGATTACATTCTTCAATCAAACGAGGACGTGGACCTTTGTTACGCCTCGGTCTATCAGCAGCAATGGAGCTATTTGTTTGCTGCAAAACAGGTGGTGAGTGCTGAACAACAGTGTTATCTTTTTCAGCAGCATCATTTTCTTTCTCCTCCACGTGCTCCACTCCGCACGCTAATCCTCTCGTTGTTCATCATCGGAATTATCGGAAAAATCAACAAGCATCAGTAACATCCGTAGATGAACTCTTATGAAACATGACAGCCTCATTAAAAACTACATTCCCGCTATGCAAAACTTTCTTAGTTTCGAGATTCCATAACTTATATGCCTTAACTCCCGAACCATAACCAAGAAACACACACTTAACAGCCCTCGGGCTCTAGCTTTCCATTATCAACATGAGCATAAGCGAGTGCAACCAAAAACTCTCAACCGTGAATAATCAGCAGGTGAACCGGACCATACCTCAATAGGAGTTTTCTTATCAAGCGGAATGCAAGGTGACATGTTTATCAAGTAACAAGCGGTGGAGGCCGCTTCAGCCCGTAAACGTCTATGCATACCAGACATTGGACAACATGCAGCGAGCCTTGGAGATGATGGTTCTGTTCATCCTCTCCGCCACACCATTCTCGCCGAGGAGTATATGGAATGGTGTGGTGCCCGACAATGCCTTCGTCGCCTGCAAGTAATCATTGAAAACGAGTAGAACAAAACTCCATGCCATTGTCAGCACGTAAGCAATTTAACTTTCTTTTCTGTTTGCTTCTCTACCATAACTTTCCACTTTCTAAAAGCATCAAACACATCAGATTTATGTTTCGTAAAGAAAGGCCACACTTTTCCGGAGTAATCATCTATGATAGTAAGCATGTAATTTGCACCACCAAGAGAAGTCTTGCGGGAAGGTCCCCACACATCAAGCATGCACATAATCTAGAATCCCTTTAGTGGTATGAACAGAAGCATTGAATTTAACTCTTTTATGCTTACCAAAAATGCAGTGGCTCACAGAACTCAAACTTACTCAAATTGCAGCCATCTAGCAGGTCTCTCCTGTGCAATTCTGCCATGCCATGTTCACTCATATGTCCAAGACGCATATGCCACATATTAGTTTTACCAGGTTCATCAGGAATAACAGCAGCAGCAATACCAGACAAAGTGCTACCTCTAAGAACATATAATTTTGCAGAATTCATATCACCAATCATGTGAACGAGAGAGCCTTTTGATACCTTCAGAACTCCGCGAGAACCGGAGTGTTTGTACCCATCAACATCAAGGGTACTGAGTGAGATCAGATTTCTGGCCATGCCAGGTATGTGTCTCACATCTGTCAGAGTGCGTGTCATGCCATCATGCATCTTGATCTGAACAGAGCCAATGCCCACGATCTCACGTGGGTTGTTATCTCCCATACGCACGACATCTCCACTCTGCACAAACTCATAAGAACTAAACCAGTCTTTGTTACAGCAAATATGAAACGAGCATGCAGAATCAAGTATCCACTCATCATTACCAGAAACACAACCAGCAAACACAACTAGGCAATCGCCTTCAGAATTATCACTGGAAATGCCGACAAAGTACATAGACGCCATCAGCGCATCTATGCCTAAAAAGTCCACCTTCAGGTTATCATCCAGAACCCCCTCCGGTATTAAGTTGCAAACAACAGACAATTGCATTAAGTATGGTGCGTAATGTAATCAACAACTACATCCTCGGACATAGCGCCAATGTTTTATCCCTAGTGGCAACAGCACAACACAACCTTAGGGGTTTTTGTCACTCCCCCAGGTGTCAATGCGGGCATGAACCCACTATCGAGCATAAATACCCCCTCTTGGAGTTAAAAGTAAAAACTTGGCCGACCTCTACTAGAAACGGGCTTATGCAAGATCATAAACAACACATGTATAATAACTTGATAATTAACATGACATGGTATTCTCTATCCATCGGATCCCGACAAACACAACATATAGAATTACGGATAGATGATCTTGATCATGTTAGGCGGCCCCTCACAAGATCCGACAATGATAGCACAATGGGGAGAAGACAACCATCTAGCTACGCTGGACCCATAGTCCGGGGGTAGACTACTCCTCATCACTCCGGAGGCGACCATGGCGGCGTAGAGTCCCTCCGGGAGATGATTCCCCTCTCACG
>NC_061508.1:345167662-345212790 GCF_022539505.1 Lolium rigidum
GGGCCTCAGTGGCCATAATATAAGGCGACGTCCCAGTACATAAGTCACATGTTGTTGCCTGGGAACCTAAAACTACTCGTAGAAACCACCTTCGACTATAGCAACTTCATATGCAACAGAAATATGACAAGCCGAGTACAGGGACTCAGTAAAGGCTTAATACAGCCTGTTAGCAAAGCGGGTATGCATGCCTTCTGTGGAGCTATTTTGCATAAAGCCAGTTTGCCTTTGGAAGACAAGAGGGAGAGGAGAAGCTCGACTACTCAGATCATTTAAAAGGGAATAAGAGAGTGAGATCTCTAGCTCTATAGATCATCATATAATATCCACCGAATCGGCATCACCTGAACCTATCAACTATGATCACCTTCTGGATCAACCCCAGAGGAGGCATCCGTACTCACACTTTGTTTACCAGGTTTTATGACCAAGTTAAAGCTCTATGATCCCCGTGGATACAATGTTTTGAAAAGTTTTAACCCCACCGGGATGCACTACTTTACTCACACGTGCCAACCGACTCTTTACGTCAATGTATTAGCTCTCTTCCATGGAGTGCCGATAGAGGGTGGTTGACCACAACTTTTACCTTGTTTTTGCCTAGACCATGAGTCACTCGATAAGTTTTGTTCCCCCGTAACGGGTCAAATCCCGAAGTCGGTCTTTAAGGATGTGAGTCGATGTTGGTTTCCCTAGAGGTTCACCCTCCAGCAACCTCGGTCACGCTTATCTCTATGATATGCACTTTTTCCCAAACATTTCCTATGCGTATGTCCAAATAACGGCCAAACTATTTGACTCATGGAATCTAGTACGTAGGCAAATTAGTTAGTCGAGAGGGTACTATTGTAGGGTCTCGTGTGGTTGTACGCTCGGTCTTGATTCAAGAGGCGAGGACTCGAATCCTAGGGTCGGCAAGAATGAGTCAAGCGGCCACATCCCATTGTGGCGGCCCATCCAAGCCTTTAAGCATATTTAATCACATCACTGATCATACCACGTCATCCTATCCTACTAAGTTCAATCATAGTTCTGATTCATCAACCAGATGGATCAAAACATAACACCTAAGAAGGTCTAAGCATAAGTATGTAAGGCTCTAGCAACGAATACAAGGTCAAACCTAGTCATGCTACGAGCAGGGGATCATGTAAGTTAGGCTACAAGGATGGAACATGCAACACATAGGATAGCTCTACCTACCGACAAAATACATTTGAATCTTATGCAACATGCATTAATCAGAAGTTAAAATGCTTTGAAATAATATGAACGAGGTTATGCTTGCGTTGTCCTTCAATAGACGAGTACAGATTTTCGGGGGTGTTGAGCTCGGGCTCGGGCTCGGTTCCTATCGCGAAGAACTAAATACCGGAAAGGAAATCACACATTCAAAACATGGCATAATGCAATGCACATACAATATGAATGATATGTCATATTAAAGGAATTGAATAAACCATAGGTACAACATCAAACTAAAGGTTACCGACACCGGACTCCACATAAGAGTGGGGTTCATTAGGGTTCAACTAATGATAAATTTAGTTGCTGCAATCATGTATGAATTATACATAAACACGTAGAGTTTATTGTCCTAAACATCTTTAATTCTATATTATATATATTTTTGATAGGGGATGTGTGCAATATCAATGACCACTAGTAGAAAAAAGGCCTTCCATCCCAACCCATTAGTCCCCAAATACTTTGACCCGGGACTAATGGGGTCTTTAGTCCCGGTTCTGCTGGTGAACCGAGACTAATGCTCACCAACAGGGACTAAAGGGCTATGGTGGGCTGCCGGCCAGCGCAACCGGGACTAAAGGGTACGCTTTAGTCCCGGTTCGTGTCCCTAACCGGGACTAAAGGTTTTTCCTGTTTTTTGACTCCCCACGCACCCTCCACCCCCCCCCCCCCGTGGATCGTGTTTTTTTGCTCTGTAAAATATAAAAGAAAATGATAGAAAATTCAAAAAATAAAATGTTTTGAGATTCCTACATGTTATGCAACCTACTATTCGGTGAAATTAAGAAATTCGAATTTTCACTTTTTTTGCAAAAATGGTTTGAAAAATGGTAAAACCGCATTAACTTTTGCATACGACATCGAAAAAAACGTATAATATATCAAAATCATCGTGGAAAAAAGTTACATCCGAATTCACCTGGATTTACCCGGTTAGCCAAATTTTAGATTCTCAAAATTCCAAATGAAAATACGAAAGCAGGAAGATTTTAATTTTTGCTATAAATTACGGATTTTATATATTTTTTATTTTTTAAAAATCTAAAATTAATAATTGCATCCTGCATAAAGATTACTATCATTTTTACCAAATTTTTAGATTTTCAAAATTTTAGGTTTTAGGTTTGGCAAAAAAATATTTAATTAATTAAAAAAATTAAAAATAATAAAAATTAAAAAGTTAATGTTTATTTATTTATTCAAGATATTTATTACATCATTACTTTTGTTTATTAAAATAATTATTTGAAATTCAAACAATAAAAAAATGTGACATCGACCAACATGTTAATAGGATTGATATGATACTACTATCACATACATGCGCGCGAAGCACTTGGATGTGGAACGGGATGAAACTCGGAAATTAAGCGTGCTAGTGCTAGAGTTGTGGGAGGATGGGTGACCGAGCGGGAAGTTTGACCACGAGTATGTAATTTGACTAGAGATAAGTGTAGTTAGAGATAGAGACTAAACTATGCAAATAACTGAAATAATAGAAATTCTGAAAAAATAGAAAAAAAAGTGGAGTGGAAAAAATTAGAAAAAAATCACCTTGGGACATTTTTCGTCCCGACGAACGGAACCCACGTGGATGGACCTTTAGTCCCGGTTCGTAAGCAACCGAGACTAAAAGGAGGGGGCCTTTAGTCACGCTTGTTTAGTCCCGGTTGCACAACCGGGACTAAAGCCCGTTGTGAACTGGGAGTAAAGGCCATTTTTCTACTAGTGGACCTTAATCAGAGCGAGTATATGCCACTATATAGCTGGTGCTCGGTTTGGGGATGTTGGTAGCCACGTTTGAAACAAGCGCAAAGCTCCGATTCTCTTCGTTTCCAGCTCCTGCGAGGTTGGGGTGACAACAATATGGCTTCTGGCCAGTTCTACTAGTTCCTGCCCTTATTTTTGGGTGGAAAGCGGAAGAGCCTAGTAAGCTAAAGATAAGTGGTTAGACCATCTCTAACAGAACCCGAAAATCTCGCCGGAACTAAATTTTTCTGGTGCATTTACGGATTCGCCGCATCCGCTTCCTTCGCCGCGCGTACGGTTCGACTTCCAGCGAGCAATCGCGGAGCCACCGCCTCCGCTTGTCCACTATCTCCACCACCACCGGGCGAACAACGGCGGGAGGGGAGGTGGGCGGATTGGCGGGAGCAACTCGCCTCCGTGCCCCCCAGTCTTCCAGTTCGAGGCCGAGCGGCGGAAATGGAACCGCTCGGAAGGCGCTCGGAAGCGCAGCGCGCGGCGCTGGACCAACTGGGGTCTGACGCCGCCGGGGAAGCTCGTGCGCTACGCGAATAGCGGTGAGGGGTCATCCTCGGGCGCGTTCGGCCGTGCGCTAGCGCGCCCCATCGCCGACAGCAACATCGATGAGGAGGAGGAGGAGGAGGTGCCGGTGCGCAACCTCCAGTTGCAGTCGGGGGACTACGTCCTGAACGACGACGACGAGGCGACGGCGGTCCAGCAGGTGTCCGTCATCTACGCCGCCGAGGCGCGCGCGCGCTTCTGCCGCGAGGAGGCGGAAGCTGTCCGTGTCGTGCGCGAGTACGAGACAGCGCAGAAGGAGGCGGCCATCCGCCGCATCAAGCAGGAGGTTGTCGACCTCGACTCCAAGTAGGCCGCCGACGTCGTAGTCGTCTGCGGCGTGCACAGTAGGTCGCCGCCGGCGAAATTAGTTTACTTTTGGAGGTGGTCGTCAACGACCACCTCAAATGCAATGTATTTAGCGATCAAGACTATCGAATTATGCCCGTAATATGTTTGAATTTCAGTTTTAATTTTTTTTGCGATGATCAGTTTACCGGCAAAGTTTGAATTCAACATTTTTCGGTTTCGAAAACAGATGTTGTTCTGCGCCACCTCCAAAACCGCTCGCATTTTATTTTTCGGAAGACTGAACTAATTTTTTTCGGTTCCGAAGAATAAGGGCTCTACTAGAGATGCTCTTAGGGGCGCTTGGCTGACTGCTGGCATTCGATGGACGGCGGGTGGCTAAGTAACCCAGGTTCAAAGCCTGGCAAAGGAAACTTTTTTTAATTCTTTTTTGATTGCCTCTCGTGATGATACTTGATTTGATGTTCTTTTACTATGCACTGAAAAATATATTTACCTACCTGACTGTTGATGCAGTTCAGATTATTAACAAGTTTAGAATATAATTAAGAATCGGTGACATTTGAGAACTTTTTAATTTTGATCTCTCCGTTCGTGATGGTATACTCGACTTGATGTTTTTACTTCTCGCCATAGCCATATACTCTCTATTAGCATGCTGAAAAATACACAGTGAAGATATGTTTTACATTATAGGATACACATTTTTTACCCTTTTTGAACAATATTCTTTTGATCATTAAAGATTTTATTTATTCTAAATTTCTGATTCCCAACCCTCCTTCCTTCTTGTACTTGCATACTTATTGTTGACTATAATTCGGCCCATATGGCCTAAGATAAAGAGGTTTGGTGGCTTTTCCCTGTCGTACCAATGTCCACCAGAAGTCCCTAATGATAGAAGGACTGGACTACATAGCGGCGCCGCACATTTGCGTTTCCGTGCGACACGCATGGTCGGACAAAAGACGTGCTAGCTCCTTTGGGCTTCGGCCCGTGTGTGAACGCAATGACTTCTAAAACGCACATGATTACCTATGCTTTAAAGACAGAGAAAGAAAAACAAAAAACACTGTTCGGCTCGTGTGTGAACAGTGTCTTGTCGGCACAAAACGCGCATGATTTCCTCCAACTAAATACCGCTACAGGAAAAATGTTGCACTACTTGTAGCAAAGATAGAGAAAAACAGCAAAAATGCTATAGTCAGAACATTACATATCTTCCGTCTTCGCTTTCTTTTGACATCATAGCAAAATTTCTAGTCCTTGATCTTGCTCACTCAATTGAGATCATTTCCTTTCATAAAAAAGAAAATATCACTTCACAGGTGATCTTAGTAAATTTCTGGCCAGATACTGGATTAATTAGTCGTTATCAATTTATCACCACTCAACACAGAAATACAAAAATAAAGAACTCCTAGGAATGTCTTAGTAGCAGCTACCAAATAAAATAGACACACTTATTAGTTTATCCAAGCAAGAAATTACAGCTGTTGAGTAGCAGCTACCAGATAAAATAGACACACTTATCAGTTTATCGAAGTAACAAACTACAGATGTTGTTTATTATAAAAAAAGCAGTTATCAGATTAATTACTCACGTTTATCAGATTATGTAACCATGTTTTTTATAAGAAATTTCTAGATTATTCCGATAAGGATTACCAGATTAATTATTCACAATTATCAGGTTATGTAACCCTGTTGTTCATGAAGCAATTGCAAAGATTATCCCCGTAGTAGTTTGTTGTGAGATAAATTATTCACAATTAACAGGTTGTTTTCTAGCAATTACCATGTTATTTGTAAAGCAAAATACCAAATTATCCCAATATCAATACTAAAGTAGTCGGTTACAGTGACCAAATTAATCAGTCATAGTACCCAAATTAATCAGTCATAGTCACCAGATTATCCCACCAACTAAAATAACCTGAGGATGTGAAGCACACTCACGTTCTAGCAGATGCCAGGACGATGGAAGCAGAGGCAGTGTCGCAGTGATGTAGTACAGTACATCTTACTGGCATGGAATTGGCCTCTAGGCCCATGTGCATGTCGCCATTGTGCGGGTGTCATGAAGCTCCCACCTCGTCGCCGTTGCTGCCGCAACGCTCGGCCTACAATGCAGCTTTGCCGCCGCTCCTGCAGGCTGCAGGGCCAGCCCTTCCCACCAGCACCAAGAACCACACCACTGCGCTCACAAATGTCCGTTGAGGCATCGATAGCCTGCGGGACAGTCCCTCGCCTCGTGTTGCCGCCGCCATCCCAAGAGCGCGACAAACGGGACACTGCCTTTGGAGACCGGCTTTCTAATCGCTGAGTCGATGAGCTAGCCACCAAGGTTGGAGCTGGAGGCGCTTGACGAGGCCCTCGGCGAGGAGCACCTCTAGGACCTCCTCCCGGTCGTAGTATGTGACGCGGAGGGGGACCTCCAGAGCGAGCGCACGCGTAGACGGCGGAGAGCAGAGCCATAACCGGTGGGAGCTCGCAGCCCCGTGGAGCTCGTCCACTAACTCATTCAGCGCGCAAACGCGTCGGCGGTGGCGATGACGTGCAGGAGGCGACGACCACACTTGCGCGGAGGGGATCCGGAACTCGCCGACGCAGAGGAGGCTGCGGCCATGGGCGAGTCCACCAACAGGCCCAGCGAGCGCAGAGGCGCCGGCGCCGACGCGGGGAGGTTGTGGCCACACAAGTGCCAGGGAATCTGGAAGTCAACGATGCCGAGGAGGCTGCGGCTCAACGACGCAGGGGATGACGAGGCGACGACGCGGAAGGAGCTCCAACCCGAGGTGCGTGGGACGGCGGTGAAGAGGAGGCCTACGAGCTGTCGGAGCTCGCCTAAACCATGGAGCTCGTCCACCAACTCGTTTTTTTTTAGATAAAAGGCACTCAAGTGCCCAACTTTGAATTAACAAGCCACCAACGGCGAAAACGATACAAAGTGCTGAACCCAGCTTACAGAACGACACCACACACCCACACGAACTACCGAAGAAGCTACAACCGGAAGCGTGATCAACGAGCTCAGCCAAAGCGCCTACGAGACTCGGAGAAGAGCTGGAGTCTACAGTGTCGGGCCGGAGCTCACTCGAGAGCGAGCCATTTTCACGCGCGCCTCAACAGAACTCCTCCGTCGCAGAAACGCCACCGGAAGCCGACCACCACCGGGGGCCAACCCTCGAAGCCCACAAACCGAACAGCAGCACCAAGGTAGCTCGACAAGGGAAGGGGCACGGAGCAAGCCTTGCCGAAGATCGCCGAAGAATCACCTCCGTCACAACCATCGGAGAGCCTCGAGTTGTGGACTCCAAGACGGTGTCTTCAAGAAGAGCACGACACCGGAGTGCCGCCACCGCCCGATCCGGGGATCTTGGGTTTTCACCCGGAGCACGCAAGGGGGCAGGGAGAAGCCAGAACGACGCCTTCAAGAAGGAAGCGACGTCCATGGACGCCGCCGTCGTGGCCCTAGAAGGTCCAGGGCAAGAGTTTCCTCTCGGCATGATCTCTCCACCTCCCAAACATGGCAAGGGACGCCACCGAGGTGGCCGCCACCACGCCCCCACAAACCGCAGCTCGCTAAGCACCATGACAGCCCCCTGTCCATGGCCCCAGCCAGCACCAGAACCTCGGGCTCGCCCGCCAACCCACAAGGTTCCCACCTTCCAGGGCCGCCGCCCCGGCATCCATGATCTTGCCACCGCGCAGAGAAAGGCACCACCTTGACAGGACCTGAGACACCCCCGCAGATGGCCGAGGCTAGAAGACTGCAGGGAACGGCACTCCGACAGACACAGCCCTCCGTGCTCGCCGGCCCGCCGTGCCAGCAGATCCCCCCTGGGATGGCATGGCAACCTCCGGGCAGGTGCAGGGCATGGCAGCCAGATCCAGATCGGGCCCCCTGGCCCAGATCCGGCCGGCGCGGCCGCCCATCCGCACCCTCGCACCCCACCCTGACAGCATGCTGCGCCAAGGCGACCGCGTCGTCTTCTCCAGTCTCCGTCGCCGGGAGGGCCGACCGCCGCCGGGTCAGACCACGTCGGGGGAGGCACACGAGCCGCCGGCCTCCGCTCCCCACGGAGACGGCATCCGCATCACACCCCCAGGCCGCCTCGAGACGCGCGAGCCTCGCCGGCCGCAGGCCGCCGGCCAGCCTGCCCCGGATGCGCCGAGATCCGCGTGGAAACATCACCTCCGGCCACGCCGCCCGCGCCTATGACCAGAAGCGAGGAGAGGAAGGCCCGCCGCCACCAGCACCGGCCGGGCTTTGCCCGGCGGCTCCAGCCGGCGGCGGCGGCGGTGGGGGCAGGAGGGGAGGACCTAGGCGGGGGAGAGATTAGAGTTCGCCCGAGCGCCCGCGGGAGCGCTCGAGGAGAACGGTCTTTCCTCTTCTCCACCAACTCGTTCAAGCGCTCGCACAGGCGCCGACGACGACGGAGGAGGGTGCGTCCACACGAGCGCCGGGAGATCTGCAACTTGACGAAACGAGGGAGGATGCGTCCACGAGCATTGGGAGGACGGAATTTGACAACGCGGCGGAGGGTGAGGCGCCGACGCGGAGGTGATGGAGCGGCCGACGAGACAGAGAGGGATGGATATTCTGTGGCTGACAGAGATGGGGCGGGCGATGGTTTTTTTTTAGATACTAGGACAAATGCCCGTGCGTTGCCACGGGTTCTCAAATTTCATTTCGCAATGCACATATATAGTTTACAACTCACTATAAAAATTTAAAACAAATTAGAGATATCATAATGTACCACAACATGATAATACCGAGCGCAATAACAAGACATCATTGTTGTGCATCTGCGTGGTTCCAATTTCTCGGTCTTCTTGTTACTCTTCAACGGTAAGTCCCACGCCTATGTTCTGGGTCATCATAACTGTCAACTCAATAATCTCTCCTTTTGGATGTATTATTGTCTCACAAAACGTCGATGCTGCAAACACAGGTATAACTGAAGGAATTCTTTTCTAATTAATCCAAACAACTCTTTGATATTCATAAACATCTAAAGACAACCCTAGATCGCAACCTTCTGTGTCAAACATATAAAACATGCTTAGCAAATCTTCAATAATGGCTGGGTTAAAAACTTCATCGGCGGGCCGGTATACAAACCCGTGTGGCGTTCAAACAATAATAAAAAGGAGTAGTATTTTCATTTTGATTGAGAGCTATACATAACTTTATAACTTTATTCGAGCACAACCTCCAAGCCTATTTACAATCACAAACCTGTGGCCACCAGGCAAAGAGAGGATGTGATTTGATCATATGTTCTCCAATCTAAATAAGAATCAGTAAAACAACGACCAAAATCTTTTAGCTCAGTCTCATTCATCTGCACTATAGATGTCTTTCACCTCATGGCCCAAACCGCAATTGGATCTTCTAGTGCATGCATCCATCTGACATGAGATATGGAAAATCACACATGTATGAATAAAAACAATTATCAAGAATTAACTAACACAATTTACACTTATATAATATTTTGTACTGCTAACCCTGTAGTATGTTATGCTAGCTATCTCTTGTTAATGTACTATCAAAATACAGGAATATATATGTTCTAGCTTCCTTTTGTTAAGTTTTTATATCAAGTTGCAACATGGAGTCTCATCAGAAATCGTTCGATCTCAGCTAATAACATTTAAGAATTTCATAGTGGGCGAAATTAAAAAGATGGCGGGTAATCAACAAAGTGAGATCATGTAGGCACTTGCTCCCAAACTTCCCGGCTTCAGCATCCCCGTACATCTGAAATGTATGCGGCCGGTGGTCATTGGGACAACACAGGCATATTAGTTGGGTAGTTTGAAGGGTGCTTCTTTATGGTATCCAGTAACGACGCTGCTGCTCGCGAAGGTTGGAAGGCATTTGATCATAAACACCGATAAACGCTTCACGAGCCCTTGTTTTGGAATCCTCACGTCCACCTGAATGGCTTGCTTAATCTGCAAAGAATGAGCTGATAATTTAAAACATTCATATATGAAATGCATTACACGGAACATTCCAATGGCGGCGATATTACCTCATGTCTCACATTGTTCCTAACTCCACTCTCTTCAGTATAGACCAATCTTGTTGCTCATCCTGCAATTTTACAACATTGTTCAATCCATTAAATGGCCTCGAATATAATTATATTGCACTGTTGTATTGCAACAAAGCCAATGAAACTCATGTGGTCAATTCAAATAGCATAAAAAATCAACATCTTAAGTGTACGTGCTGAAATAGTATGCTTCTCTTAAAACTCGTGACTTGCAAGTTGCACCATATTCAAATTTTCTTCTGGCTTTCTACGGATCATCTTTAAGAAGCCCTTCTTAGTAGCCATTTTATAGGATAGAAATATATACATTTCTAAAAAAGACACGCATGCAACCTTTTGCTTTTTCCTGCAATTATGCATGGATAGATACTATCAGACAGAAAATTCCATAGATTCGTTTCATTAGTTATACTGAGCTAGTTCAAACGCTAGTTTCAGCTTATACTAAAGAAAACAAACGGTTGCATATATAAGCCCTATTGAAAAGTGAAAACTGGAAGAACGAGCATCACTTGCAATAGTTATCTTTCAAGTTTTCCGATGTAGTCCGTACCAACCGCAGTAGCAGAATTTTCAAAGACATTGTCAACAAAAGCCTCTAAAATCTACATGTACCATACATCTGAAGAAATTATGATGCCGATACTATTTTTTCATTGTAATACATCTCAGATAATTTTTTCCCAACCCAAATAGTCATTGCATCGTTCCTAATGGAGTTGATAAGCTACATGCACTAAACTATGAGCATGGGCCTCATATTGGATCAAGTAGGGATGAGCAATTTGTCCTCGAACTTGTACCGAGCTGCAAGTGCATGCAGACTGCTACACAACACCTACAGAGTGTGCATCTCCCGGTTTTGGTATTGGGAATATCAGATCATGCTTCAGTGTGCAAAGAACTGCCATGTTCCAACCTGTTTAATGCGAGATAATTTATTTCTGAACCATTATTATTTTTCACATTGCCCTAATGCCAGACATGTCTTCAAGATATCAGTACTTGTCTAATTTAATATAGCCCAAACAAATAGGCAATTAGAAGTTCACCTGAGATTAGCAGTCTATCTCTGAGCCAATGAGAGCGTGCACAACTTAGAGAGAGGGCGAAGCTGCAAACCAGTCCATAACCGGAGTCGATTAGCATGCCACTACATCCATCCTTACCAGTTGAAAGTTTAAACCGCCGCCATCATGTCGCTGTCCAATTGCCGAAACGACGTACCAAATGCTTTTGAAATCTACAGGTACCATACATCTAATCTATTATGAGAGCTGGGAAGTATATGAAGCTAACTAAGGGACAAACTAAATGATCCGACACTACTATTTGCTCCATCATTCAACATTGACACGTGTTAGCAGCTTGGCATTTGTCTTGGCGTAGAAAGGAATTAATCTACATACAATCAATCTTATATATATTATAACCACACGAATGTATCCAGTACTCGAATGCAAGAGACTTGTTCTTATTAGTGAACTAACGCCGAGTAGAAAAAATGAATACCATCTTCTCAACCACATATCAGTAATGGTCTGAAGATCCACCTGCCACTTTGCATATATGCACCAACGACCACATGGAAAAACTTTCGGACCTGGGCAACAAGTCAAGCCATCAGAAATCGAAGTGAACTACATACACAACTTACAAGGAGTCGAAGGGAGAGAAATAACAGACCACCCGGGCACCTTCAGATCCAATGCGGGAATAGAGAAAGAGGAAACCCTACAGACGTTGAGGCATCCTTCACCACAGTCCAATACGAAGCATCTCTAGTGAGCTCGGAAGAGGGGCCGCTCCATGGCCGCAGTCTTCTCCCATTCTTGAGGGTGCTCTTTATATGACTGCTTCCTTATCACAATTAGAGGAAATGTTTTAAATACCATACCATAGCGTGATGCCCGGGGCGATTTGATGCTTAATGTTTTAATTACCATACCATAGCGTTAGGCATGTACCAATCTGATGCCTGGGGCCGATTAGATGTGAAATCCCTCAGATCATGGAGTTTCTTTGATCGCTAATTGTCTCCTGGCAAACTGCCTTATATGATCGTTATAAAAAGGAAAGAAAACAGGTGTGCGCGCCCTTGCTAAACCGTCAGGTCTCACTTTAGGAAACAAAATTAATGAGACTTGCAATCTGCCTTACGCCATCGTTACTATATATGCGATCGTCAAGTTTTTTTTATTCTGGTTTCCTTTTATTCAGTGCAGAACAGGTTTGGCGGCCCATTTTATGCGAGCCATGAGACATGGCCCAGATACTCGGATGAACGCCTGCGAAGCCCAGGTGGGCGACGGCGAACGACAAAAGGACGACGAAAGTAGGGGGAGAAGGGGGAACACGTTCCTTCTTTTTAAGTAAGTAGAGATAAGTAGAGATAAGGTGGGGGGCGGTGATTCATATCAAACGGTTGGTGACCCGCCGCACAGGAGAGAGAGGCGTGCGGCGTCTCTCTATAGATTTTCCCAAGAATGAGACCTGACCGCCTGGCAACCGGTTGCCCATTTAACCAAAGAAAAAAAAGATCAGAAGATAACTGATCGGTCAAGGTAAGGAAAACGTTGACAGATGGTGGTACGTGTCATCTAATGGCCAGCCATATGAGTGGATAAATAGCCCATCTATAGTGTCCAAATCGCTATGAGGGGTGCTAAACTGATTGAAAATTATATAGGGTATAATTGCATTACGTCATGTACTTTTAATACAACTAGATGATACCCCGCGCGTTGCTGCGGCATATTACATGGAATTTCTAAGAAAAAGATATGCAAATGGTATCAAAATGATATAATTATCTGTACAAATGACTAATTATCGGGGCCAAACGGATAAATTTCACTTAAGTAATTTGTTCATGGCTAAGCTATTTTTCACTTGCTCAGCATAATAGTGAAACCTTTAAGAATTCCATGGTACAATAATCTTGAGTACATGTATGTCAAAAGATACCGACGGTAAATTCAACACTTGTGAAATAATCGAATATAATTTCAGTGACAGTGGACATTGGACATTAAGGGATCCCTCTGTTTACTTTTGAGACCAGGTTTAACATAATTAAGAGCTAAAATAGTGAAAGGTACATCCATGCTTAATCAAAAATCTGCAACCCGGCGAAACCCCTCAAAGAAAATGCATGTCAAGTAAACACTAAAATATAGCCAAGGTGCATAACACTTCACTTGGAGAAAGAAAGAGTTCAACTTGTATACTCTCGAGTGTGAGATCGACCTGAGTGGAACATGGTGTTGCCATTCCAATGAAGGAGGATATGGTCAAATTTGCGAGACGTCTATGTGTACTGCTGGTTGAGTTAGAGATCTCCCAGAAGGACATGTTTCAACTTGTTCGATGTAGGATTAAAAAAGAAAGGCAAATCCAGCAAGCATAATGTGTTTCTCTTTGTGTTCCCTGATGGTAATATAGCATACGTATTTCAGTTCTTATAGAAAATTAACCCTGGAGAACAAAAGACACAATGCAAAATGGCTAAGCTTGTCTTCAATTTCTTCTTCTTTGGCCTGTCAATGAAGCTTGAGTGAGCCTGGTGCACACAGGGATATGCAGAATTTGTAAACCAAATCAACTACAAACTTGCCAAGTTAGCAACAAAGTAAAAGGAACAAAAGCACGCGAAGTGTAAAAATATAACTGAATAACCAGAGGCACCTCCTCCTCGAAATAGGCTTTCGCCCCGCTATATTAATATAGCAACAACCTGATACAAGATAGCGACCACCGCTGGGGCAAACAGCACATCAAAGCCCAAGAGAAAACAAAAGAAGAAGAAAAAAGAAAGAAAGGATGACAAAGCCGGATCGACGAAAACGCTGATGATCCGCAACCGCTGCGCCCTCCGGAAGATTCCCACCACGAGCCTAGCCCTCCGAAGCGCCGCATACCAAAGCAGCACCTTCAAGAAGGGATGCGACGATGACGACGCTGCTGCCCGGACAAGCCTAGGGTTTCCCCCGGTATGCGGAAGGACAGTGGGAAGGGGGAAACCCCGACGCCCCTCAAGAGGGAATGGTGGCGCCCGCGAGCGTCACCGCGTCGGTGTCAGCCATCGACAAGGATTTCTCCCGTCCCCCAAAGACCCACAGCCCCGGACACTCCGTCATGCTCCGCCCACCTCGCCGCCCACCAACTCGCGCCACCACGGTCACGCAACCACCACCACCGTCTCACCGTGACCCACTGACGAAGACCGACGAAACCGGTAGGAAACACCCCAAGCCGAGGGGAGCCTGGACAGCAGCCACGCGGGAGGACGCCACCTCCACCGCCAGCTGCGGTGACAGACCGGACGCGGCAACAGGAGCAAACCAGGCCCCTCTGGCCCGGCCGAGCCCGACGGGCTCGTGAAGCTCCCGTGGCCGCGCTGCAGTCCACGCGCCGCCGTCCTAGCCACACTCAGCAGGAGAGATTCCACCAGCCGCCGGGAGCAGACCTAGGATGCCAGATCTGGCCCGCCCAAGCCCAGATGGGGCCCAGGCAGGCCCAGATCTGGGTCAGAACCGCGCCGCCCGCGCCGCCGCTGACCTCCATGCCGCCCCGCCGCCAAGAGGCTGCGCCGACGCCGCACGTCACCCAGCGCCGCCGCCTCCCAGCAGGAGCGCGGCAGCCGCCGGAGCCTTGCCCACCGAGGTGCACCGCCGCCAGACCCGGGAGATCCCGCGTCGCCCGCCTCGCGCGCGGGTAGGAACGAGTCCGCCGCCGCCGGCACCGCTCGGGACTTTGCCCGGCGGCCTGCGCCGACGGCGGCGAAGGGGAGGAGAGAGGGGAACTGGGCCTGGCGGCGCGAGGTCGTGGGGATCGCCCGTCTCCGCCCGCGGGAGAGCGGAGCGGACGAAGCGTTTTTTTCGAAAGATAGATCCACCAGAGGCACCTCACGTAGTGTAGAATCTGCAATAAGGGGGAACTATTTGATTGAGATATATTTGCATGCTTCGAAACGACTCTGACACTATACATGGTGTAGAACATGCAACCTGCAAAAAAGGAAAAAATATGAATAACCTTATGCATAATTTCCCAGGAATAGACATGCATTCAGTTTCACTCTAATTTCTTGAGCGTTAGAAAAAAAACTAACCTGAAAACGATGCTGACAGATTTAGACATTTCATCAAACATTTGGAGCGATGTACACCCTGCATGCTTGATTTCAGAAAAATAATAATACTGCATGCCTTCAGAAGATGGAGAAAGTCACCCGTGTTCCGTCCAAAGCAGCGGAGGAGCTTTTGCTTCAGACACTTCTTCCTGGGAGCTCCGATTGGAGGTAAGCACAAACAGTGCTTCTGTTCGCGTCTGAGATCGCATCAGGCGGCAGCCGCAAGGTTGGTCCACGCATCTGGAGGTGCATGAATAACTCGCGGTAGCGGTAAGGGCGGCTGGCGAGGATGGCGCAGCCCCAATGCGAGTGTCTCCTGTGCAGAGACGGCGAACTTCCGCGAGGAGATGGGCGATCGTGTCATGCGAGTCTAGGAAATGGATGTAAAGAATGGAAAAGAACTGGCTTATATACTGTACAACGCAACGCCAGGAGAGTGGGAGAAATAAATTCATCAGTTTTCTTTTAAAATTAGTGGAGAAGATGAAGATGAAAGAAAAACAATGAATGGCCACCGGGTGGGCCCGTGGAAGCGCGGGGGAAAGCATTCAATCGAAGAGATACAAACCGAAGGTCCGTAGACCCAGCTTTATAAATAAAGCAAGCGACCAAATGTCAAAGTTTACAACCAGCAACACGACTCACGCCACACACCACTAGTGGAAAACGGGCCTTTTGCACCGGTTGGTAAGGGCTATATGCACCGGATGCCCAACCGGTGCAAACAATCCGGTGCAAAAGGCCCTCCTTTGCACCGGTTCAGTTACGAACCGGTGCTAAAGGGTGCACCACGTGGCGGCTCCCGAGCGTCCGAGCGGGAGGACCTTTAGCACCGGTTCGTAATACGAACCGGTGCTAAAGGGTCTGCCGCGGCAGAAAAACGTCCCAAAACGCTGCCGCGGCAGAAAAACACTTTTTTCGAATTATTTTCTACTCCCTTTTTTTTCTTTTTTCGGAATTTCTAATATTTTAGTTATTTCACAATTACTTCTCTTATCTCTAGTCCTAACTACCCTTATCTCTAGTCCAATTACTTACTCGTGCTCAAACTTCCCGCTCGGTCACCCATCCTCCCACTACTCTAGCACTAGCACGCTTAACTTCCAAGTTCCTTTCCATCCCGCATCCAAGTGCTTCGCGCGCATGTATGTGATAGTAGTATCATATCAATCCTATTAACATGTCGATCGATGTCATATTTCTTTATTGTTCGAATTTCAAATAATTATTTTAATAAACCAAAGTAATGTTGTAATAATAATCTTGAATAAATAAATAAACATTTACTTTATAATTTGTATTATTTTTAATTATTTTCATTTTTTTAATTTTTAATTTTTTTTTGCCAAACCTAAAACCTAAAAATTTGAAAATCTTATAATTTGCTAAAAGTAGTAATAGCAATCTTTATGCAGTATGCAATTATTAATTTTAATTTTAAAAATAAAAAAATATAAAATCCCTAAATTTCGGAAAAAACTAAAATCTTCCTGCTTTCATATTTTCATTTGGAATTTTCAAAATCTAAAAATTAGCTAACCGGGTAAACCCTGGTGAATTCGGATGTAATTTTTTCCCACGATGATTTTGATATATTATACGTTTTTTTTCGACGTCGTATGCAAAAGTTAATGTGGTTTTACCATTTTTCAAACATTTTTTGCAATAAATGTGAAAATTCAAATTTGTTAATTTTCCCTAATAGTAGGTTGCATAACATACATGAATCTCAAAAGATTTTATTTTTTTGAATAATCTATCATTTTCTTTTCTATTTTAAAGTGTTAAAAAAGGCGATCCACGTGGGGGGGGGGGTGGAGGTGCGTGGGTAGCGTGAAAACCTTTGCACCGGTTCGTGTTACGAACCGGTAGCAAAGGGTAGATTTGCACCGGTTCGTAACACGAACCGGTGCAAAAGAGTTCGTGGCTGACACCAACTCTTTTGCACCGGTTCGTGTTACGAACCGGTGCAAAAGGTCCCGCACAAACCGGTGCTAATGCCCCCTGGACGTGCAGACCGCACGAACCGGTGCTAATGACCCCTTTAGCACCGGTTCGTGCCAAATCCGGTGCAAAAGCACTTTCGAGGACAGGATAAAAGCCCTTGTTTCTACTAGTGCACGCGCAGCCAAGAACGAGCACACCACAACTATACAAGTCCCATGCTAAGCCCAGCACCACATGAACAAAGCGGTAAGATACAAAGCCCTGAAGCGGGTCGAATGTGCTAAGTCGCCCTAGTCCGCGCATGCAGCCTCCTGATCTCGTCCACCGCCAAGTCCAGCAACGCCCGATCCCTCGGTCTGACCAGAACCCTCCAAGACTGCATATAAAGCAACATGTGGAAGAATGCGTCGACCGCATTGCTAACCGCTTCCCTTCAATAGTTAGTTTGTTCCTAATATGCCGTAGGGCCCAGCATTGGGCCGCAAAGGTAAACCATACTAATCTACGAAGGGGGCCTAGCAAACCCTGTGCTAAGGCAATGAAATCCCCGACCCCTGCCGGGTTCCAAGTGCAATGTAGGATTTCCCTAACCCCGGCCCACATGAAACCCGCCATGGGGCAAGTGAAGAAAATGTGGTTGCAATCCTCCACCTCTCCACAAAGAGCGCAAAGGCCATTGGACGGCCCTCGCCTCTTGGCCACCTGTTCGCAGGAGGGTAGCTTTCCACGTATCAGCTGCCACAGGAAGACTTTGATCTTGGGTGGAACGCGTGTTCGCCACACCTCCTGGAAGTGCGTAACTGCTGCACCCTGCAGGAGTCCACAATACACCGACCTAGTGGAGTACTCCCCTGAGGACTCCAGGGACCAAGAAATCTGATCGTTCCCTACATCATCCGGGAGACCATGGATTTCACGGCATAAAGCATCCCATTCAACCTTTTCCGCCAAGCCAAGGTGCCGGCGGAACCGGATACGCCACTCCCCGGGGCTCCCATCGACCACCCTAGTCGAATGGACCGTGGCGAAGGGGTTGGAACAGCAACCAAAGAGGAGTGGATAACGAGTTCTAAGAGGCCCTCGCCCCGACCACCAATCAAGCCAGAAGTAGGTCCACTTCCCATTGTGAACCTTATGGCGAGTGATACGTCTCCGACGTATCGATAATTTCTTGTGTTCCATGCCACATTATTGATGTTATCTACATGTTTTATGCACACTTTATGTCATATTCGTGCATTTTCTGGAACTAACCTATTAACAAGATGCCGAAGTGCCGCTTGTTGTTTTCTGCTGTTTTTGGTTTCAGAAATCCTAGTAAAGAAATATTCTCGGAATTGGACGAAATAAAAGCCCGGAGGCCTATTTTCTCACGAAGCTTCCGAAGACCGAAGACGAAACGAAGTGGGGCCACGGGGGAGCCAAACCCTAGGCGGCGCGGCCCCCCCTTGGCCGCGCCGCCCTGTCATCCGGGGCCCCCGTGCCGCCTCTCGACTTGCCCTTCCGCCTACTTAAAGCCTCCGTGACGAAACCCCCGCACCGAGAGCCACGATACGGAAAACCTTCCGGAGCCGCCGCCATCGCGAAGCCAAGATCCGGGGGACAGGAGTCTCCGTTCCGGCACCCCGCCGGAGCGGGGAAGTGCCCCCGGAAGGCTTCTCCATCGACACCGCTGCCATCTCCATCGCCATCTTCATCACCGCCGCTGCTCCCATGAGGAGGGAGTAGTTCTCCATCGAGGCTCGGGGCTGTACCGGTAGCTATGTGGTTCATCTCTCTCCTATGTGTTTCAATACAATAATCTCATGAGCTGCCCTACATGATTGAGATTCATATGATGATGCTTGTAATCTAGATGTCATTATGCTAGTCAAGTGAGTTTTACTTATGTGATCTCCGGAGACTCCTTGTCCCACGTGTGTAAAGGTGACGAGTGTGTGCACCGTGTGGGTCTCTTAGGCCATATTTCACAGAATACTTACTCAATGTTGAATGGCATAGTGAGGTGCTTATTTATATCTCTTTATGATTGCAGCATGTTTTGTATCACAATTTATCTATGTGCTACTCTAGTGATTTGTTATTAAAGTAGTTTATTCCTCCCGCATGTGTGCAAAGGTGACGATGCGTGCACCGTGTTAGTACTTGGTTTATGCTATGATCATGATCTCTTGTAGATTGCGAAGTTAACTATTGCTATGATAATATTGATGTGATCTATTCCTCCTACATATGCATGAAGGTGACAGTGTGCATGCTATGCTAGTACTTGGTTTAGTCTGTTGATCTATCTTACACTTAAGGTTACCAAAACATGAGCATTATTGTGGAGCTTGTTAACTCCGGCATTGAGGGTTCGTGTAATCCTACGCAATGTGTTCATCATCCAACAAAAGTGTAGAGTATGCATTTATCTATTCTCTTTATGTGATCAATGTTGAGAGTGTCCACTAGTGAAAGTGTAATCCCTAGGCCTTGTTCCAAAATACTGCGTTACTACTGCTGCGTTACTACTGCTGTGTTACTACTGCTACATTACTACTGCTTGTTTACTGTCCTGGGCAAAGCACTTTTCTGGTGTCATTGCCGTTGCTACTGCTTATTCATACCACCTGTATTTCACTATCTCTTCGCCGAACTAGTGCACCTATTAGGTGTGTTGGGGACACAAGAGACTTCTTGCTTTGTGGTTGCAGTGGTTGCATGAGAGGGATATCTTTGACCTCTTCCTCCCCGAGTTCGATAAACCTTGGGTATCCACTTAAGGGAAACTTGCTCGCTGTTCTACAAACCTCTCGCTCTTGGAGGCCCAACACCGTCTACAAGAATAGAATCTCCCGTAGACATCAAGCACTTTTCCGGCGCCGTTGCCGGGGAAGAAAGGTAAAAGGCTCTCATACTACGGTCTCGGGTAAAGTATTTTTCTCGGCGCCGTCGTGTGTGTGCTCGAAGCTATTTCCTTTAGATCCTGCAATTGCATCTTTTTGTTTCTTGTTTACACTAGTTTGGCATAATGTACAAGAGTGAGCTTCTTATTCTATTTCCTGATTTAAAACATGGATTGTTTGATGCGAAAATTAAAAAACCTATGAAATCTTATTTGCATGCTGGTAGTAATATTAGTATGAACGCTTTGAACACCATTATTGATAATGATATAGAAAGTTCTAAGCTTGGGGAAGCTGGTTTGCATGATATTTTTAGTCCCCCAAGCATTGAGGAGAAAATTTTCTTTGATGATACTTTGCCTCCTATTTGTGATGATAATGATAGTAGTCTTTTGGTACCACCTGTTATGGAGGATAAATTTGATTATGATTACAATATGCCTCCTACACTTGATGAAAATAATAATGATAGCTACTTTGTTGAATTTGCTCCTACTACAATTAATAAGAATAACTATGCTTATGTGGAGAGTAATAATTTTATGCATGAGACTCATGATAAGAATGCTTTATGTGATAGTTATATTGTTGAGTTTGCTCATGTTGCTACTGAAAGTTATTATGAGAGAGGAAAATATGGTTGTAGAAATTTTCATGTTACTAAAACACCTCTCTATGTGCTGAAATTTTTGAAGCTACACTTGTTTTATCTTCCTATGCTTGTTACTTTGCTTTTCATGAACTTGTTTATTTACAAGATTCCTATGCATAGGAAGCATGTTAGACTTAAATATGTTTTGGATTTGCTTCTTGATGCTCTCTTTTGCTTCAACTACTATTTCTTGCGAGTGCATCATTAAAACTGCTGAGCCCATCTTAATGGCTAAAAAGAAAGAAATTCTTGGGAGATAACCCATGTGTTATTTTGCTACAGTACTTTGTTTTATATTTGTGTCTTGGAAGTTGTTTACTACTGTAGCAACCTCTCCTTATCTTAGTTTTGTGTTTTGTTGTGCCAAGTAAAGTCTTTGATAGTAAAGTAAGTACTAGATTTGGATTACTGCGCAGAAACAGATTTCTTTGCTGTCACGAATCTGGGTCTAATTCTCAGTAGGTAACTCAGAAAATTATGCCAATTTACGTGAGTGATCCTCAGATATGTACGCAACTTTCATTAAATTTGAGCATTTTCATTTGAGCAAGTCTGGTGGCCTAATAAAATCCATCTTTACGGACTGTTCTGTTTTGACAGATTCTGCCTTTTATTTCGCATTGCCTCTTTTGCTATGTTGGATGAATTTCTTTGATCCATTAATGTCCAAGTAGCTTTATGCAATGTCCAGAAGTGTTAAGAATGATTGTGTCACCTCTGAACATGTTAATTTTTATTGTCCACTAACCCTCTAATGAGTTGTTTCGAGTTTGGTGTGGAGGAAGTTTTCAAGGGTCAAGAGAGGAGGATGATATACTACGATCAAGAAGAGTGAAAAGTCTAAGCTTGGGGATGCCCCGGTGGTTCATCCCTGCATATATCAAGAAGACTCAAGCGTCTAAGCTTGGGGATGTCCAAGGCATCCCCTTCTTCATCGATAAATTATCAGGTTCCTTCTCTTGAAACTATATTTTTATTCGGTCACATCTTATGTGATTTACTTGGAGCGTCTGTGTGCTTTTGTTTTTGTTTTTGTTTGAATAAATTGGATTACATCATGCTTGTGTGGGAGAGAGACACGCTCCGCTGGTTCATATGAACACATGTGTTCTTAGCTCATAATATTCATGGCGAAGTTTCCTCTTCGTTAAATTGTTATATGGTTGGAATTGGAAAATGATACATGTAGTAATTGCTATAATGTCTTGGGTAATGTGATACTTGGCAATTGTTGTGCTCATGTTTAAGCTCTTGCATCATATGCTTTGCACCCATTAATGAAGAAATACATAGAGCATGCTAAAATTTGGTTTGCATATTTGGTTTCTCTAAGGTCTAGATAATTTCTAGTATTGAGTTTGAACAACAAGGAAGACGGTGTAGAGTCTTATAATGTTTTCAATATGTCTTTTATGTGAGTTTTGCTGCACCGGTTCATCCTTGTGTTTGTTTCAAATAAGCTTTGCTAGCCTAAACCTTGTATCGAGAGGGAATACTTCTCATGCATCCAAAATACTTGAGCCAACCACTATGCCATTTGTGTCCACCATACCTACCTATACTACATGGTATTTTTCCGCCATTCCAAAGTAAATTGCTTGAGTGCTACCTTTAAAATTCCATCATTCACCTTTGCAATATATAGCTCATGGGACAAATAGCTTAAAAACTATTGTGGTATTGAATATGTAATTATGCACTTTATCTCTTATTAAGTTGCTTGTTGTGCGATAACCATGTTTACCGGGGAACGCCATCAACTCATTGTTGAATTTCATGTGAGTTGCTATGCATGTTCGTCTTGTCTGAAGTAAGGGCGATCTACACCGAGTTGAATGGTTTGAGCATGCATATTGTGAGAGAAGAACATTGGGCCGCTAACTAAAGCCATGATTCATGGTGGAAGTTTCAGTTTTGGACAAATATCCTCAAGTCTCTAATGAGAAAAGAATTAATTGTTGTCAAATGCTTAAAGCATTAAAAGAGGAGTCCATTATCCGTTGTCTATGTTGTCCCGGTATGGATGTCTAAGTTGAGAATAATCAAAAGCGAGAAATCCAAATGCGAGCTTTCTCCTTAGACCTTTGTACAGTGCGGCATAGAGGTACCCTTTGTGAAACTTGGTTAAAGCATATGTATTGCGGTGATAATCCAGGTAGTCCAAGCTAATTAGGACAAGGTGCGGGCACTATTGGTACACTATGCATGAGGCTTGCAACTTATAAGATATAATTTACATGATGCATATGCTTTATTACTACCGTTGACAAAATTGTTTCATGTTTTCAAAATCAAAGCTCTAGCACAAATATAGCAATCGATGCTTTTCCTCTATGAGGACCATTCTTTTACTTTCAATGTTGAGTCAGTTCACCTATTTCTCTCCACCTCAAGAAGCAAACACTTGTGTGAACTGTGCATTGATTCCTACATACTTACTTATTGCACTTATTATATTACTCTATGTTGACAATATCCATGAGATATACATGTTACGAGTTGAAAGCAACCGCTGAAACTTAATCTTCTTTTGTGTTGCTTCAATACCTTTACTTTGAATTATTGCTTTATGAGTTAACTCTTATGCAAGACTTATTGATGCTTGTCTTGAAGTGCTATTCATGAAAAGTCTTTGCTTTATGATTCACTTGTTTACTCATGTCATACACATTGTTTTGATCGCTGCATTCACTACATATGCTTTACAAATAGTATGATCAAGATTATGATGGCATGTCACTCCAGAAATTATCTTTGTTATCGTTTTACCTGCTCGGGACGAGCAGAACTAAGCTTGGGGATGCTGATACACGTCTCCGACGTATCGATAATTTCTTGTGTTCCATGCCACATTATTGATGTTATCTACATGTTTTATGCACACTTTATGTCATATTCGTGCATTTTCTGGAACTAACCTATTAACAAGATGCCGAAGTGCCGTTCTTGTTTTCTCGCTGTTTTTGGTTTCGAAATCCTAGTAAAGAAATATTCTCGGAATTGGACGAAATAAAAGCCCGAGAGGCCTATTTTCTCACGAAGCTTCCGGAAGACCGAAGACGAAACGAAGTGGGGCCACGGGGAGCCAAACCCTAGGGCGGCGCGCCCCCCCTTGGCCGCGCCGCCCTGTCATCTGGGGCCCCTGTGCCGCCTCTCGACTTGCCCTTCCGCCTACTTAAAGCCTCCGTGACGAAACCCCCAGTACCGAGAGCCACGATACGGAAAACCTTCCAGAGCCGCCGCCATCGCGAAGCCAAGATCTGGGGGACAGGAGTCTCTCGTTCCGGCACCCGCCGGAGCGGGGAAGTGCCCCCGGAAGGCTTCTCCATCGACACCGCTGCCATCTCCATCGCCATCTTCATCACCGCTGCTGCTCCCATGAGGAGGGAGTAGTTCTCCATCGAGGCTCGGGGCTGTACCGGTAGCTATGTGGTTCATCTCTCTCCTATGTGTTTCAATACAATAATCTCATGAGCTGCCCTACATGGTTGAGATTCATATGATGATGCTTGTAATCTAGATGTCATTATGCTAGTCAAGTGAGTTTTACTTATGTGATCTCCGGAGACTCCTTGTCCCACGTGTGTAAAGGTGACAGAGTGTGTGCACCGTGTGGGTCTCTTAGGCCATATTTCACGAATACTTACTCAATGTTGAATGGCATAGTGAGGTGCTTATTTATATCTCTTTATGATTGCAGCATGTTTTGTATCACAATTTATCTATGTGCTACTCTAGTGATTTGTTATTAAAGTAGTTTATTCCTCCCTGCATGTGTGCAAAGGTGACGAGTGCGTGCACCGTGTTAGTACTTGGTTTATGCTATGATCATGATCTCTTGTAGATTGCGAAGTTAACTATTGCTATGATAATATTGATGTGATCTATTCCTCCTACATATGCATGAAGGTGACAAGTGTGCATGCTATGCTAGTACTTGGTTTAGTCTGTTGATCTATCTTACACTTAAGGTTACCAAAACATGAGCATTATTGTGGAGCTTGTTAACTCCGGCATTGAGGGTTCGTGTAATCCTACGCAATGTGTTCATCATCCAACAAAAGTGTAGAGTATGCATTTATCTATTCTGTTATGTGATCAATGTTGAGAGTGTCCACTAGTGAAAGTGTAATCCCTAGGCCTTGTTCCAAAATACTGCGTTACTACTGCTGCGTTACTACTCGCCGTGTTACTACTCGCTACATTACTACTCGCTTGTTTACTCGTCTCCGGGCAAAGCACTTTTCCGGTGTCATTGCCGTTGCTACCGCTTATTCATACCACCTGTATTTCACTATCTCTTCGCCGAACTAGTGCACCTATTAGGTGTGTTGGGGACACAAGAGACTTCTTGCTTTGTGGTTGCAGGGTTGCATGAGAGGGATATCTTTGACCTCTTCCTCCCTGAGTTCGATAAACCTTGGGTATCCACTTAAGGGAAACTTGCTGCTGTTCTACAAACCTCTGCTCTTGGAGGCCCAACACTGTCTAAAAGAATAGAAGCTCCCGTAGACATCAGCGAGCTCCCTGTTTGAAATACCATTTAAGTTTCTGTATGGAGTTCCAAAACTGGGAACCCCTAGCCGGCACGTCCGGAGAGAAAAAATCCCTTTCCCCGAGGTACTTTGCCCGCAGAAGGTCAGCCCACAGTCCCCCTGTGTTCTGGTAGTACTTCCAAATCCATTTCAACATCAGGGCAATGTTCATGGTTTTGGTGTTAAGGATCCCAAGGCCCCCAAACTTCTTAGGTTTGCACATGGTGGCCCAATCCACCATGTGGTATCTCCTTCCCTTGCCGACTCCTTCCCAGAAGAATCGGGACCGAGACCTGTCCATAGCCGTATGGGTGGAGTCATGTAGGAGATACAGGCCCATAGCAAACATAGGAAGGCTCGAAAGACAGGAGTTAGTGAGCTCAAGCCGGCCGGCCGAGGCGAGAAAAAGGCCTTGCCAGGGCTCTACTCGGTGGCCCACCTTCTCCGGTAGGAATTCCCAATCCGCTACCCGCAGCGCCCGACTACTCACCGGAAGACCAAGGTATTTCATCGGAAGCTTGCCCAATTTGCAGTTGAGCATGTGCGCCACCCTACGCTGCTCCGGTTCCGTGACCCCTGTCACGTAGACCTCGCTCTTGTCAAAGTTGATCTTAAGACCCAACATATTCTCAAAGCATAGTAGGAGAAATTTAAGGTTCGCAATCCCCAGGTCCGAGGGCTCAATCATGACAAGGGTGTCATCTGAAGGTGTGTCACCCCCCCTGGGATGAGGTGGGAGACGACCCCGCGGATGTGGTCAGCCGAGTTAGCCTTGTCCAACATCGCGGCGAGGCCATCCACAAGGAAATCGAAAAGGATCGGCGAGAGGGGGTCCCCCTGTCGCACACCCCTCGCATTACGAAAGAAAGGTCCCACCTCTCCATTGACGTTGATAGCAGTCTGGCCTCCCATGACCATCTGCATCAATCTGTGTACATTCATGTCCGAAAAACCCTTGCGGTGTAGGATCTCTCGGAGAAAATCCCAGTTCACCCTGTCGTAGGCCTTCTCAAAGTCGAGTTTAAGCAAGAGGCCCCCAAGCCTCTTGGCGTGGAGCTCGTGTGCAATTTCGTGCAGGGCGAGCACCCCCTCATGAAGACACCTACCCCGGATGAAAGCAGTCTGGCTCCTATCAATGGTTCTATGAGCCATCGGCGCTAAGCGGGTTGCATACGCCTTTGCCACAAACTTGAAGATGACATTGATAAGCGCTATGGGCCTAAACTGCTTGATCGTGTCCGCCCCTTTGACCTTTGGGATGAGGGTGATGACCCCAAAGTTCAGATGCGCGATATCCACCCTACCCAAAACGAAGTCATTCAGGATCTTGAGGATAGGCTCTCGCAGGATTCCCCAGAATCGCTTGAAGAAGGTGACCGGCAACCCAACCGGCCCGGGCGCGGAATCCGGCCTCATGCTGAGAAGGACCTCATCGAGCTCGGCAGGAGTAAAAGTCAACTCGAGCGCGAGGTTTTCCGCCGGAAGAATCTGCTGGTCCCCAGACCACAAATCAGAGTGGAGGGAGAAGACCCTCTCCTCCCCCCAAGAACCCATGAGACCGCGGTAGAACGCATATACGTGTTCCGTAAGGCCCAGCTGCTCGTCGACCTCCCCGTGGTCCGTGACAAGCCGAGGGATCGAGCACTTCCGTCGCCTACCGTTGGCGATGGCGTGGAAATACGCCGTGCAGGAGTCCCCCATGACCGTCCAACGCACCCTACTGCGTTGTCTCCAGTACTCCTCCTCAAGGCTATCCATGAGGAGTAGTTGGTCCTCCAGATGGTATCTGAGGGCCCAACCCTCCTCATCCAACCCGTCAGAGTCCGCCTGCCGGTCCAGTCCGTCAATCTGCGCCAGGAGGTCCGCCCTAAACACCCTCCGTTCCTTCCCCAAATTGGCCCCCCAGCCCTTTAGGAATTGACGTAGATTCCTAGCAATGCACTGCCAGCCGTCTATGCTGTCCCAGTGGGGACCCAGCTCATGCAGGTAGCGATGCAGTTTGTCGCTGATGAGCTCCCCAAAGCCCGCAACACGGAACCACCAAGTCTGGAAGAAAAAACGTGGTGGTCTCCGAACCGTGACTTCCCCACTATCCAGGAGGAGTGGGTTGTGGTCTGACCCAATCCTCGTGATAGCCGTAACGGAGCAGAAAGGAAACGCCGCCTCCCAGGCTGGCGAAACAAAGACCCTGTCCAGCACACACCTGATCGGACAAAGTTGTCTGTTGGTCCAGGTAAAGCGGGCCCCCGCCCGGTTAATCTCCCTAAGCGACATGGCCGCAATGGAGTCATTGAATCTGCGAATCCGAGGCCAGTTGATGTTCCCGTTGTTCTTATCCTGAGCAGACCGGATAAGGTTAAAATCCCCGGCCACTACCAGAGGTACCTGGCACTGCTGGACCGCAAGCTCGAGCTCCCCCAAGAACTCCTCAGTGCGGGAGTGGTCAGCCGGACCGTAGACCAGCATGAAGCACCACTTCATGTTGGTGTTGCGTTGCAAGACGGTGGCGCTAAGGAAGAAGGTTCCCATCCTCCACGCCCCAACCTCAAAGGATTCATCCCTAAATCCCAGGAGCATACCGCCGGAGTGACCCACCGCCGGTAGGTGATTCCAAGCGAAGAGGCCTCCCACCTCTAAGCTCCGAAGCTCCGCCGTGGAGAAGTCCTGTTTAATGGTTTCTTGTAGCCCGATGATATCCAACCTGTTGGTTCTAATGTAGTCCCTAAGCTGGGATCTCCGGCCCTCCCGACCGAAACCCCTGATATTGTATGAGAGAGCTTTCATCTAGCAGCTGAGCGTTTGCCGCGCCCCTTCCGAACCGCCAGAACTGGGCAAGTAAGGCGTTTCGCACGCTTCCCCTGCGGCGTGCCGGACCTAGATGTTCCCTGCATCCGGTCAGCTAGGACAACCGAGACGGGCCCCTCCCCGCTGGAAGTGGTAGCCGCGGCCCCCCCGGCCGGCGCAGTGCGCGCAGCAGCGCCCTGGGTTTCCACCGGCTGCGCCGCCCCGGGTTCCGCCTGTGCTGCCTCCCTGGCAGCATGAGCACGGGCCAGCTCCGCAGCCTCCCTGCTGGCCGCCACTTCCGCAAGCGCCGCCTGGGCTCTTTCCTTAGCGCGGATCAGAGACAACGCCTCAATGGGGGACCCTGTCGAGGGAGTGAAAACCACACAACTATCCGAAGCCACACGGGAGAGGTGAGAATCAGAGAGGGAATCAAGGACAATAAAGGGATTACCTTTCTCCAAGTTCCGCTCCGCCGCCCGCTGTTGCGCCTTCTCCATGGTGGGGGTAGCCGCGGCTCCCCGGTTCCTCGTGCTCTTGCGTGTCGTCTCAACCACCACCGTCTTCGTGCGTCTGCCTTTAGCCGCCGCCTGCCTGGAGTACGTCTTGGCCGAGGCCGCAGCCGCGGGTGGCTCGTCCCGCAGCGGCTCCTCCACCTCCACCTGGGCGCCAGTCTCGCCAACCCGCACGTCACACGGCGCAACCTGCTGGGGCCCCTCCACCACCATCTCGCTGTCAGCCAGCTCCAGCGACCGCGGGGAAAGGTGTGGATCCTCCCCGGTAGAGCTCGAGCGCACCTGAGCGACGACCGGGTCCACCACCATGGACACCATGTCGCCGGAGGCGAGGGAGCTCTTCTCAGGATCCCCAGCGAGGGCTTTCTTGCGCGCCTGCCCGTCCAAATCCTCCGCCGTGGTGAGCGCCCAGCCCATCCCACCGAGAGCCAGCGACGAGAACGGGAAAGCCCCCAGGTTGGACCCGTACTGGTCGCCAATGCCCGCCAACCCCCAGCGCAGCTGCGGCGCACTGCTAGGCCCCTCCTTGCGCAGTGCATGGGACCTGCCCGTGTCTCCACCCTGCAGCGAGCTCGCGTCCGCCGCCTTTTCCTTCTCCTTGCCGCTCCCCTTCCATCCATGCTTGTTGTAGTCGCCGGTGCTGCGATCCTCGGAGTCATCATCGCCATCGTCGTCCCTTGGCGGCGCAGGAGGATGGGGAGCTCCATCATCGCCCGTCGACCCATGGCCACGGCCACCCAGCTCAGCGACACCCCCACATTGAAAGGCACTCCATTGACGAACACCTGAATAGTCCCCTTGATTCTCTCCGGGTAGCGGCATTGGAAGCGCATCCGAATAGGCTCGGTCCTCCACTTCCGCAAGGAGAGCTCATCAACCTCCACAGGCCTGCCCACCATGACCATGGCCGCCATCAGTCTGTCCACCTCCAGAAGGTCCCGCGGGACCCCAGTCAACCGCACCCACGTCGATGGGAGCGCCTTCCCGGCTGGGGGGCCAAGAAGGCCTCCCGGATCTCCACATCAGTTTTGCTCAAGGGAAGATAGAGCTTCCCACTCCCCGTACTCATCTTGAGGGTGGCCCTGGACGGAAAGTGCACCGTGAACTCGGAGTCGGTGAGCTTTGACACCTGCCAGTCCCAAAGGTCATCCACGAGATTCTTGAGCTCGTCGGAGAGCTGAGACGCAGAAAGTGGTGCCCCTCTGAACTTGATCATCGCCGCAAACTGGTCCCCCTGACCCTCGTCGCGGATCGGCTCCACGTCGATGTTGAAGAAGCCACCTCCCGAAATCGCGTGGCCCATGGACTGCAGCTCTGCCCGGGCGTTCGGTCTGTTCGGTTTGCTCGGTCCGGTCTCTTCGGTCTTTGTCAATTTCGGTCATCTAAGAATGCTACCCGTATTACAATCGGTCTTTTCGGTCTTTTTGTATTCGGTCTTCGGTCTTTTCGGTCCGGTCTTCGGTCATGACCGTATAGACCAAATAGAGAAAAATGGCAGCAGACTATATATATATAGAATGACAGAACAAAAATGCACAAGTTCATCTCATTCTCATGTACATATTTATTACCCCAATTTCATCTTCAGATTCAGGCCGTCGACAGAAAAGCAGTAAGAAAATTGCATCGCTCTCCATGCTCAACAACAAACGCATCTCAGATCTGGCCAAATAAAAGTAACTAGCATACAAAATGCAACACAAAGAATCAGTAATCAACTATTACTTCAGCATTCTAGGCTAGCTCTACGCGTGTGAACTGATTCGATTTCTGGGGAAGAGCTCGGTCTTTTCGGTCGTATCGGTCTCTGCCTAGCGACGACCGAACAGCCCGATAAAATTTCGGTCATGCGATGTCCAAGACCGAGCTGGTAACCGAAGACCGAATTTTCGGTTTTTTCAGGTTCGGTCCCGGTCTTTTCGGGTTCGGTCTTCGGTTTCGGTTTTTAATGCCCGGCCAGAACTGCAGCAGAAGGGGCTTGCCTCGTGTCGGACAGCTAGCGGAGCTGTGTCCCTCCTTGCTGCAGATGATGCAGAGGGGTTCGACGGAGCACTCGGACTGGAAGTGCCCGGACCTCCCGCAGCGGAAACACTCTCCGCTAGCTGCGGGCGCCACCACCAGCCCAACCCCTTGTTTGGCCTTGCCCTTCTGCCTCTGGGAGCCTGCCGCACCCTGCGACTGGGACCTGCCCGCGCCTCCCTGGTTCCCCTGAGCACGCCCGCCCCCACCCTGGTTGCGGGATCCCGAGTGGTAGGGCTGCTGCCTCGTCGGCCCTTGCGCCCGCGGCGGCTCCTGGGAGCGATGACGGGAGGGCTCCCTGTCTTGCTGTCGGCCCCGACCGACTTCATCCGCCTGCCGGCCGCCATCAGTTGAGGGCCTCCGGACTTCGCCGCCCCCGCCACCGTCATACCTCCGCTTGTTGCCGTTCGCGCCACCACCCTGGGAGCTGTTGCCGTTGTCGACGCCGTAGCTGCTCGAACCGCCATAGCCATTGTTGTTGAAGTTGCTGCCTTGTCCATTGCTGTCGTTGCCAAAGCCGGTGTTGTCGCCGCCGCCGTGTCCGTTGTAGTAGTCGTCCGCGCCAGAGTTGTTGTTGTTGTAGAAGCCGCGGCCGTCACGGCCTTCTCCGCCGCCGCCACCGGCACCGCGCCCATCACGCCTGTCGCCACCGCGCCCGCCACCGTAGTCACCACCCCGGTCACCAGCACGGTCGCCGCCGCGGGCACCGCCCCGGTCTCCCGCACGCTCACCCGCCCGGTCACCGCGCCTCTCCATCGCCACCACCTCAGCAAAGGACCGGATCAGGGGAGAGGGAGGAAGGAAGCGGTGGAGGGTTCTGGCAAATCGCCCGCGCCGCCGCACCTCACGAGCACGAGCAGGAAAACCTAGTTTAGGGTCTCTACATCCCTGTGGGATCCAGAGCCACTTAACTGGCTTCTGCCGGGCCTGGGAGGCCTCCACCGGGCCAGGAGACGCCAGATGGGCCCGCTCCCCGACCACGGCCCACGAGAGCGGCCCCAAAGTCACCCCCGGAGAAAGGGCCATCATCGGGTGGGCCTCCGCAGCCTCCAGGCCCAGAAACAGCCCAGCCCCAGGATTCGTCCCCGCTAGCTTGGCAGTAGGGTTTGACGGCCCCTCCGTACCAACCCGCTGCGCCGCCCCGGCGGCCGCCGCCGGCGCGAGGACCAATAGCCGTCGGTCAGAACTTCCCGTCCTGGCCGGCGTCGTGGGCCAAGCGCCTCCCCCACTTCGTCGCCTTGAGAGAGGGCTCCCATCTCCTAACCGCCGGAAACGCGGGGCGCTACCCCGGCCGCCGCCGGCAAAACGCGAGCCCCTGCCGCCCGGGGCGAAGCGGCGGTGATGGAGAGAGCCCCCCAGCTCCTCCGCCCTCGCAATGAACCCTCCCAGGGTTGGTCTGGCAGGCGGGCAGCTCGCCGCCCGGAGCTCCCGCCCAACCTCCTCGTCGTCTTCCGCCGAGGAGCTCATCTCCCCCTCCGAAGAGCTCGCCTCCCCCTCCGCCCAAGGAGGGAACCGAGCCCAGAACCTACCGCACCTCCTCGCCGACCTTGCCGGCGAGCAAGACCACCGCGCGGCGCCACCACCGGCTCCTCCGAACCGACGCCAGAGTCGGGCGAGGCCCCGCCGTCTGGGTCGCCATCTTCGTCGCCATCCTCGTCGCCTAAGCCCCTCCTCGCGGGCTTACCGCTTCGAGCCATCCCCATTTTTCCATCGCCGTCATTTGCCAACATATGCATCCTCCATACCAAAATCAACCACACAAACTCTTCAATCGAAGAGATTAAAAAAAAAGGTCTATTTGTTGAGAGGTCGACAGGATCTGTAAAGGTCGCAAACAAACGGCACCGTGGCGTTTTTACCATAATAAAAATTGTTATTGGAAATATGATGTGGAAAGCTTGATGAGTTGGATGCTTTGCATGTTGAGAGAAATTACTTAGTGGGTTGCTTCTATTTAGATATTATAGATTAGTTTATTTCCTTCCTATTAGCGTGGAGGTGTACATTGATGGCGCGTGATGCACACGTCCGTTGGTAACTCCAAGAGGAAGATGTGATGCGCACAGCAGTAAGTTTTCCCTCAGAAAGAAACCAAGGTTATCGAACCAGTAGGAGATGAAGGGCACGTGAAGGTTGTTGGTGGAGGAGTGTAGTGCGGCGCAACACCAGGGATTCCGGCGCCAACGTGGACCTGCACAACACAATCAAAATACTTTGCCCCAACGTAACAGTGAGATTGTCAATCTCACCGGCTTGCTGAAAACAAAGGATTAAACGTATGGTGTGGAGAATGATGTTTGTTTGCGAAGAACAACAGAGAACAGAGATTGCAGTAGATTGTATTTCAGATGTAAAAGAATGGACCGGGGTCCACAGTTCACTAGTGGTGTCTCTCAAATAAGATAAATAGCATGTTGGGTGAACAAATTACGTTGGGCAATTGACAGAATAGAGATGCACATATATATCATGATGACTACTATGATATTTAATCAGGGCATTACGACAAAGAACATATACCGTCATCCAGCATGCATCTATGCCTAAAAAGTCCACCTTCAGGTTAGCATCCGCACCCCTTCCAGTATTAAGTTGCAAACAACAGACAATTGCATTAAGTATGGTGCATAATGTAATCAACACAAATATCCTTAGACAAAGCATCGATGTTTTATCCCTAGTGGCAACAAGACATCCAAAACCTTAGAACTTTCTCGTCACCGTCCCAGCATTCAATGGAGGCATGAACCCACTATCGAGCATAAATACTCCCTCTTGGAGTCACAAGTATCAACTTGGCCGAGCCTCTACTAGCAACGGAGAGCATGCAAGAACATAAACAACACATATATGATAGATCAATTAATCAACTTGACATAGTATTCAATATTCATCGGATCCCAACAAACACAACATGTAGCATTACAAATAGATGATCCCGATCATGATAGGAAGCTCACAAGATCTAAACATGATAGCACAAGAGGAGAAGACAACCATCTAGCTACTGCTATGGACCCATAGTCCAAGGATGAACTACTCACGCATCAATCCGGAGGCGGGCATGGTGATGTAGAGCCCTCCGGTGATGATTCCCCTCTCCGGCAGGGTGCCGGAGGCGATCTCCTGAATCCCCCGAGATGGGATTGGCGGCGGCGGCGTCTCAGTAACTTTTCTCGTATCGTGGCTCTCGGTACTAGGGTTTTCGCGACGGAGAGAATATATAGGCGAAGGGGCAGCGCAAGGGGGTACCCGAGGGGCCCACACCATATGGCGACGCGGCCAGAGGTGGGGCCGCGCCGCCCTATGGGGTGGCCGCCTCGTCGCCCCTCTTCGTCTCCTCTTCGGACTTCTGGAAGGCTCCGTGGAAAATAAGACCGTGGGCTTTTGTTTCGTCCAATTCCGAGAATATTTCCTGTGTAGGATTTCTGAAACCAAAAACAGCAGAAAACATGAACTGGCACTGCGGCATCTTGTTAATAGATTAGTGCCGGAAAATGCATCAAAACATTATAAAGTATGACTAAAACATGTTGGTATTGTCATAAAACTAGCATGGAACATAAGAAATTAAAGATACGTTGGAGACGTATCAAGCATCCCCAAGCTTAGTTCCTACTCGCCCTCGAGTAGGTAAACGATACAAACAATAATTTCTGAAGTGACATGCTACCAACATAATCTTGATCAACATTATTGTAAAGCATATGAGATGAATGAAGTGATTCAAAGCAATAGATTGCTAACAAAAAGATAATGACTAAACAACTGAATCATATAGCAAAAACTTTTCATGAATAGTACTTTCAAGACAAGTATCAAAAAGACTTGCATAAGAGCTAACTCATAAAGCAATAGATTCAAAGTAAGAGGTTTCGAAGCAACACAAAGGATGATTAAGTTTCAGCAATTGCTTTCAACTTGTAACATGTATATGTCATGGATAATTGTCAACATAAAGTAATATAACAAGTGCAATAAGTAAACATGTAAGAATCAATGCACACACTTGACACAAGTGTTTGCTTCTAAGATAGAAAGAAGTAGGTAAACTGACTCAACATAAAGTAAAAGAAAGGCCCTTCGCAGAGGGAAGCATGGATTACTCATGTGCTAGAGCTTTTTATTTTGAAAACATGGAAACAATTTTGTCAACGGTAGTAATAATTCATATGTGTTATGCATAAAACTTCCTATAAGTTGCAAGCCTCATGCATCGAATACCAATAGTGCTCACACCTTGTCCTAATTAGCTCGGATTTCCATGGATTATCATTGCATTACATATGTTTCAACCAAGTGTCACAAAGGGGTACCTCTATGCCACCTGTACAAAGGTCCAAGGAGATAGATCGCATTTGATTTCTCAGTTTTGATAGATCTCAACTTGAGGACATCCATACCGGGACAACATAGAAAACAGATAATGAACTCCTCTTTTTAATGCTTAAGCATTCAACAACAAATAATATTCTCATAAGAGATTCTGAGGATTAATGTCCAAGCTGAAACTTCCACCATGATACATGGCTTTGGTTGGCGGCCCAATGTTCTTCTCTAACAATATGCATACTCAAACCATTTAATCATGATAAATCACCCTTACTTCATACAAGACGAGCATGCATAGCAACTCACATGATATTCAACAAAGGTGTAAAAAGTTGATGGCGTCCCCAGAAACATGGTTACCTCTCAACAAGCAACTTATAAGAACTAAGATACATAGCAACATATTCATCACCACAATAGTTTTTAAGCTATTTTCCCATGAGCTATGTATTGTAAAGACAAAGGAATGAAATTTTAAAGGTAGCACGTAAGCAATTTACTTTGGAATGGCAGAAAAATACCACATATAGGTAGTTATGGTGGACACAAATGGCATGGGTTTTGGCTCAAGGTTTTGGATGCATGAGAAGTGTTTCCTCTCAGTACAAGGCTTTGACTAGCAAGGTTGTTTGAAGCAAACACAAATATGAATCGGTACAGCAAAAAATTACACAAGAACATATTGCAAGCATTATAAGACTCTACACTGTCTTCCTTGTTATTCAAACACTTTTACTAGAAAATATCTAGACTTTAGAGAGACCAATCATGCAAACCAAATTTCAACAAGCTCTACGGTGGTTCTCCACTAATAGATTTAAACTACATGATGCAAGAGCTTAAACATGATCTATGAGAGCTCAAAACAATTGCCAAGTATCAAATTATTCAAGACAATATGAAGCATTTTCTGTTTCCAACCAAATAGCAATCAACGAAGCGGTTTTCAACTTCGCCATGAACATTAAAGCAAAACGAAGAACACCAGTGTTCAAATAAAAAGCGGAGCGTGTCTATATCCAATACAAGGATTTCTGGGATCCAAATTTATTCAAACATAAACAAAAATAAAAACAAACAGACGCTCCAAGTAAAGAACATAAGATGTGACGGAATAAAAATATAGTTTCACTAGAAGTGACCTGATAAATTGTCGATGAAGAAGGGGATGCCTTGGGCATCCCCAAGCTTAGATGCTTGAGTCTTCTTGAAATATGCAGGGATGAACCACGGGGGCATCCCCAAGCTTAGACTTTTCACTCTTCTTGATCATATTATATCATCCTCCTCTCTTGACCCTTGAAAACTTCCTCCACACCAAACTTAAAGCAAACTCATTAGAGGGTTAGTGCATAATAAAATTCACATGTTCAGAGAGGACACAATCATTCTTAACACTTCTGGACATTACCCAAGGCTACTGAAAGTTAATGGAACAAAGAAATCCACTCAACACGAGAAAAGAGGCAATGCGAAATAAAAATGCAGAATCTGTCAAACAGAACAGTCCGTAAAGACGAATTTTTCTGAGGCACTTAACTTGCTCAGATGGAAAAACTCAAAACTAATGAAAGTTGCGTACATATCTGAGGATTATGCATGAATGTTCGCTGATTTTTTTGATTCTTCTACAGAGAGAAAAACGCGAATTCGTGACAGACAACAAATCTGTTTCTGCGCAGAAATCCAAATCTAGTATCAACCTTCTATTAGAGACTTTACTTGGCACAACAATACATGATAAGGAGAGGTTGCTACAGTAGTAACAACTTCCAAGACTCAACAAAACAGTAGTAAAAATAAAAACAACATGGGTTATCTCCCAAGAAGTGCTTTTCTTTAACGCCTTTCAGCTAGGCGCAGAAAGTGCAAATCAAGTAACATCAAGGGATGAAGCATCAACATCATAATTTGTTCTAATAATAGAATCAAAAGGCAACTTCATTCTCTTTCTAGGGAAGTGTTCCATACCTTTCTTAAGAGGGAATTGATACTTAATATTTCCTTCTTTCATATCAATAATAGCACCAACAGTTCGAAGAAAGGGTCTTCCCAAAACAATAGGACAAGATGCATTGCATTCAATATCCAAGACAACAAAATCAACGGGGACAAGGTTATTGTTAACCGTAATGTGAACATTATCAATTCTCCCCAAAGGTCTCTTTATAGAATTATCAGCAAGATTAACATCCAAATAACAATTTTTCAATGGTGGCAAGTCAAGCATATCATAAAGTTTCTTAGGCATAACGTAAATACTTGCACCAAGATCACATAAAGCATTACAATCAAAATCATTAACTTTCATCTTAATGATGGGCTCCCAACCATCTTCCAACTTCCTAGGAATAGAAGCTTCAAGTTTTAATTTCTCTTCCCTAGCTTTAATGAGAGCATTTGTAATATGTTTTGTAAAGGCTAAATTTATAGCACTAGCATTAGGACTTCTAGCAAGTTTTTGTAAGAACTTAATAACTTCAGAAATATGACAACTATCAAAATCTAAACCATTATGATCTACATCATTCTGAAAAATTTCAGCACTTTTATCACAAACAAGTTTCAGCTAGCTCGGGCAATTTTGCACGCTTTGTACTAGGAGTAGAAACATTGCCAAAACCAATTATTTTACCATTGATAGTAGGAGGTTTAGCAACATGTGAAGTATCAACATTACTAGTGGTGGTAATAGTCCAAACTTTAGCTACATTATTCTCTTTAGCAAGTTTTTCTTCTCTTTCTTCTCTTTCCCACCTAGCATGCAATTCAGCCATCATTCTAATATTATCATTAATTCGAACTTGGATAGCATTTGTTTTAGCAAACTTAGTATCTTTAACTTCATCAGGCATAACTTTCAGTTTCAAAAGATCAACATCAAGAGCAAGACTATCAACCTTAGAAGCAAGGATATCAGATTCAGAACATCGCTAGACGTCTTGCAGTGAAGAGAGTGGTGGTGCCCCGCCGCCCTAAGGAACATGAGCAATATGCAATCGCCACCATCGACCCCTTTCCAGAAGGTTTGGTTCCTTTCGATAATATTAGAGATGTTCTGGGAGAGTTCTTAACAGAGGTTGCTAGGGTGGGTTTTGTCAGTCTGCACTCTTGTCCGTTTGGTGCTGCATATGTTCAGTTCAGAAATGTTAGTGATAAGGACAGGTTGATTTCCTCTAGCCCTAACCAATTTGGGGATGTCAATATCTCATTTGTTGAGCATGATAAGGGTGTCAATTGGAGGGGAGTCACTTTCAATAGAGATGTTTGGTTACTTCTAGTTGGCCCTCCCCTAGATCACATGAAGACTGAAGATCTAAATGCTTGTTTTTCCGACATTGGTTCTCTTCTACTCTGGGAAAGAGACCTAAATAGAAAAGGCAGAGTTCTGGTGAAAGTAAGAGTCACTGACTTACAGGATATTCCAAGAAGTATTAGAATGACTGAGAGCTCCAGGCCAGAGGCTGAATCTTGGACTTTCTTGGTTGAAGTTCTTCAGCAAAATCTTCTTGGAGGAGGACCACCAGATGAAGATCCTTTGCCTGATGAGGGTGTTGACCCACACCCAATGCCTGGACATGCACTGCCTGCTCCTTTGCTTAACCAAGACCTTCCTCCACAAAATAATCAAGATAATGTAGAGGCTGATGATGGGTGGGGTCACTGGGCCATGGGACCACAGCAGGAACAACCTCACCCCATGGAGGTTGAATTGCAAGAGCAGAATAATAACTTTATGCTTGAAGCTCAAGAGGAAGTTGACTTGGATGAAGAAGAACCTCCCTTACCTGATGTCACCAGCATGGTCCAAGTCTCTTCCTCCAGTTCTGAAGATTCAACTTCACATAATCCCGTCGCGATATCTCGCTAGTATGGTTGCTGTTATCTCTGGTTCTCCTCAGTCTGGTGTTTTGCAGCCTGCTTTGCCTCTAGGGGAGGGATTGCTATCCTTGATCCAGGCTTATTCTACAGATATTGACCCCTTGGAAGGCTCTTCTGTTCCCAATTCATCCATGGATACTGATAATATTCAAACCTTAGACACCATGGCAGACAATTTGTTCCTTCCTGACAATGTGAGCATGGTGCCTCCTAATGAAGCTCACCTACAGTTAACCCTGGGGAAAGTGGAAACTCATTTCTTCTCTATTCCTGAGGAACATAATTTGGCAAGGAAGCTATCTCCAGAAGGTGTTCTTCTTTGGGAAAAATATTTTGCACCATATATGCATGGAACTGACAAGAAAAACCACTCTGCAGTGGTAGACATTCCTGTGAGTTGGTTTAACTTTATTACTCTCATGTTGTTAACTCCAGAAAAATTTGATTGGGCAAAGAGCTTTCTCTCCTCCCAATTATGGAACATTCTTAAGGAACCAATGCTTTCAGAAGAATCTATTCAGTTTGCTATACCAGATAAATGTGTTACTACTGAAGCACCTCTTTGCATTAATCTGTTGAACCAGGATGAGGCTTCACCAGCTGGCTCCTCATCTAATGAAGCTCTCATAACTCCAAAAAGGAAAAGAAGGGAAGGGAAGTCAGTATTGGTGGAATCTGAGGTAAGAAGAAGCCCAAGACTTGTTTTGTTGAATGATGGGTACAAGAATCATGTGAATTGTTCAGCTAAAAATTGTCTCACATGCAATGCTATTCCACCTATTGTCAATTCCAAGGTGGTTAAAAACTTGGCTATGTCATTCTGTAAGGTCCCTGAAGAAACTGTTGCAAGGAAGGTGCTGAAGAACAGTAAGATTCCAGGTGGAGATCTCAAGTCCACTTCTGAACCAGGTGTGATTGGAAGCAGGAAAACCAGGGGAACTTCTTCTACCTCCCAAAGCAAGACAAGTGGAATGGGGCAAGATAAGCCTACTGCCATGGGCCAGCAGGCAAAGAAGAAAAATCCCAAGTAGTTTACAATGCGAGCTCTTTAGCCACTTTTGCTCTATCCGGGATCCGTTTATTTCCAAGGTTCTGAACACATAGTTTGTGAACCTACTTATGTCAGTGTGTCTCAGTATTATGTCAGTATGTCTCAGTACTATGTGATCTCACTATATATTCTGGTGCTATGTGATGTAATGAGATCAGTCTGTCATGTTTTAATACCTAAAGTATCTTTTGCTTTGGGTACAATGTGGATCTTTTCTCTCTCTTTTATGGATAATTGCAAAGCCTGGAAAATTATGAATTGGAACTTGAGGGGCATAAATTCAGAGAAAAAATGGTTGGCCCTTTATAATAAAATTGACGAGTCTGGATGTGATATCATATGTCTTCAAGAAACTAAAAGAGAAATTTTTGATCTGGCTTACATAAAAAAATTCTGCCCAAAGAAATTCAATAAATTTGAGTTTGTCCCATCGGTGGGTGCCTCTGGTGGCTTGATTATTATCTCGGAATGGAGCCCTTTTAATGGTGAACTGGCATTTCATAATGAATTCTCAATATCAGTAAATTTCAAATCCAAACTCTCTAATAATTCTTGGATTCTTACAAACATCTATGGACCTTGTCAACCTGAAAGGAAAGCTGCCTTCATTGATTGGTTTGAAAATATTGACATGCCTCAGGAAAATGATTGGATTATTATGGGTGATTTTAATCTCATTAGAAGCCCAACAGATAGAAATAAACCTGGAGGAGACCTTAATGACATGTTGCTCTTTAATGAGGCAATCAGTAATCTTGGCATTGTGGAATTACCTTTAAAAGGAAGAAAGTTCACTTGGAGTAACATGCAGAAAGATCCTTTGTTGGAAAAACTAGACTGGTTTTTTACTTCTTCTTCATGGACTGTTTCTTATCCAGCAACCTTTGCTTATCCTCTGGTTAAACCAACTTCAGACCATGTTCCTTGTGTTGTGGCATTCACCACAAAAATCCCAAAGGCCAAAGTCTTCAGAATTGAAAACCATTGGATGCAACACAGTGAATTTAAACAAGTGGTGCAGGCAGCATGGAACATTCCTGTGGGTTTTGATGACAGTGCTAAAAACATCAATGCAAAATTTAAAAATTTGAGAAGAGGCCTCAAATTGTGGGCAAAAAGTCTCCCTTGCCTAAAAAATCTTATTGCTCAAGTGAATGAAGTTATTGCTCTGTTTGATGTCTTGGAAGAATTCAGAACACTCACTGTAGTTGAATGGGATTTGAGAGATACTCTTAAAGCACACCTTCTTGCCCTGTTACAAGATCAGAACACTTATTGGAAGCAAAGAGGAAAGATTAAATGGGTGAAACTAGGTGATGAGAACACAAAAAAATTTCATTCCAAGGCCACCATAAATTACAGGCATAATTATATTGCCAAGTTACAAAATTCAGATAAGGTTGATATCTCTGATCATGATGGCAAGGCTGCTATTTTATGGAAAGCTTTCAAGGATAGGATGGGCCTTTCAGATAATCCAAAGATGCAATTCAACTTGGAAAGTTTCATTGACTCCAACATTACTGAGGATATGAATATCATTCTACAAGCTCCTTTCTCTGATAAGGAAATAGAAGAAGTGGTTAAACACCTACCAAATGATAAGTCCCCAGGCCCTGATGGCTTTAATAATGAATTCATCAAAAGTTGTTGGTCCATCATTGCTAATGATGTTAAAAAGTTAATTGGTGACTTCCATTCTGGATACATTAATCTGGAGAGTATCAACTCATCCTTTATTACTCTCATTCCAAAAGTTGCCAGTCCAATCACTCCTGGGGATTTTAGACCTATTTCCCTTCTGAATAGTGTGCTCAAAATTATCACAAAGTTGCTGGCCAATAGATTACAATATATTATCCTCTCTCTAGTTCACAAAAATCAGTATGGTTTCCTCAAGAAAAGATCTATACAGGACTGCCTAGGATGGGCTTTTGAGTACTTGTTTCAGTGTCACCAATCAAGAGAAGAGATTTTAATTCTCAAGCTAGATTTTGAGAAAGCTTTTGATATGATTGAACACACAACAATTATCCAAATTCTGAAGGCAAAGGGTTTTGGGGAGAAATGGATTTAATGGATTTCAATGATTCTTGGTACTGGTACCTCTGCTGTCATGTTGAATGGTGTTCCTGGGAAAAAAATTACTGCAAAAGAGGAGTTAGACAGGGTGATCCTTTATCTCCTTTGCTTTTTGTCCTTGCTGCTGACTTTTTGCAAACAGTGTTGAATAAAGCTATGAATCAAAACCTTATTTCCAGACCAATCCCTTGCCCACCATGCCCTGACTTCCCAGTGATTCAATATGCTGATGATACACTCATTGTGATGAAGGCAGATGCTCCACAGCTCCTTTGCTTGAAAGCTATTCTACAATCTTTTGCTTACTCCACTGGACTCAAAGTTAACTACCAGAAATCCAGTATGATGCCAATAAATATGACACAAGAAAGACTAGCACACTTTGCTGCAACTCTGAATTGTAAAGTTGGAAGCCTTCCTTTTACTTATTTGGGCTTACCTCTGAGCATTAAAAAACCCTCTCTTGAATTTTTCCTCCCAATGGTGCAAAGAGTTCAAACAAGATTGGGTGGTATAGCAGATTTCTTGAACTATGGAGGAAAATTGCAAATGGTCAAATCTGTTCTTGCCTCTCTGCCTATTTTCTTCATGTGTTGTTTGGATGTGCCAATCACAATAAAGGAACAGGTGATCAAGTACATGAGACACTGTCTTTGGAGAAAGAAAACAGCAGATGTACAAGCAAGGGGTACTGCTCTTGTATCCTGGAAAAAAATGCGGACCTAAAGATCAAGGAGGCTTGGGAGTACTTAACTTAGATGTCCAAAATAAATCTTTGCTTCTGAAAAATTTGGACAAGTTCTACAATAACCTTGACATTCCTTGGGTCAACCTCATCAGAGATACATATTATGATGAAGATAACCTCCCTGGCATCAAATTAGAAGGGTCATTCTGGTGGAAAGCACATTTAAAACTCATTGACACCTATAAAGCTATGGCAAGATGCAATTTGGGCAATGGTAGATCAGCTCTTTTTTGGACTGACCTCTGGGGAGAATCATATTTGCATCAGAGATTCCCTCACCTGCTTTCTTTTGCCAAAAGCACTGATATTTCTGTCAGCAAAGTTATTCAAATGGATTTCCTCCAAGATTTGTTTCATCTGCCTCTCTCTCAACAAGCATTTGCTGAATTTGAGGAACTAGAGATTTTATGTGAAAATGCACAAGCTGAAATCCAACAACATATCCCTGATAATTGGAGTTACATCTGGGGATCTGATACATTTTCCACAACTAAAGCTTATAATTTACTGATTGGAGTACAACAAACACCAGTTTTCTTCACATGGATTTGGAAATCTTGCTGTCAGCAAAAACATAAGTTTTTCTTCTGGTTGCTTTTACATGACAAACTCAATACTAGAAATCTTCTTAGAAGAAAAAACTGCATCTTGCAATCATTCAATTGTGCCACTTTACAGTGTAATCATGAGGAAACATTGGCACACATCTATTCTGGAGTTGCCCTTTTGCTCAGCAGTGTTGGAATTATGTTTGCCCACAAGTTACAAATCAACACTCTGTCATGGAGGCTTTTTATGATATCAAAGATACGTTGAAATTACCCTTCGCGGTTGAGATTATTATTCTGGCAGCATGGAGCATTTGGATAATCAGAAACAGAAAAATCTTTGAAGACCAAAACCCTTAGTTCATAGCTTGGAAGATAGTTTTCAAACAAGAATTGCAGTTACTGTCATACAGAATGAAAAAGAAATGGGATGCTTCATTCAAAGCTTGGCTGCAGAGTCTTCCTTAGTCGAGAACATATCTAGTGATACCACACCTTATTTGATACCATGATACCATTCATCAAAATTTAAATTTTAAATGTTAAAAAAATTAGAACCAAAATTTTGGGTGTTCGCAAGATGCATGTCTACGTGCGCAGTAACTTTCATAACCAAATTCAAAATACCCTAAGAGAAATAAAAATGAGAAATCAAGCATGAATAGTGTCACATAAAGACAAAAACATAAAATGGCACTATTCACATAACATTTGTCTTTTTTATTTCTCTTGGTGTATTTTAAATTTGGATGTGAAAAATCTAGAGAATGTAAACACACATCTTGTCAACCGCCACAAATTTATTTCAATTTTCTTGATACTTAGAATTCAAATTTTGTGAAATGGCATCATGGTATCATGTAAGGGATGGTATCACTAGATATTTTCCCTTCCTTAGTCTCCTAGCTTTTTTTCTTTTTTGCTCTTTACTTTTTTCTTTTTTCTTTTTTCATCTTTGTACACCTTGTACATCTGGTTTCATTTTATATTTAATTATTAATAAAAATTGCAGTGGGGATTTTCCCCACTGTTTAACCCTCAAAAAAAAAGAGGTCATCCAAAAAAAAAAAGCAAGAACATCAATTTTACCAAGCTTTTCTTCAACAGATTTATTAAACGCAGTTTGTGTACTAATAAATTCTTTAAGCATGACTTCAAGACCAGAGGGTACACTCTTATTATTGTTGTAAGAATTACCATAGGAATTACCATAACCATTACCATTATTAGAAGGATATGGCCTATAGTTGTTGTTACCAAAATTATTCCTATAAGCATTGTTGTTGAAATTATTATTCTTAATGAAATTCACATCAACATGCTCTTCTTGAGCAACCAATGAAGCTAAAGGAACATTATTAGGATCAACATGAGTTCTACCATCAACAAGCATAGACATAATAACATCAATCTTATCACTCAAAGAAGAGGTTTCTTCAACAGAATTTACCTTCTTACCTTGAGGAGTTCTTTCAGTATGCCATTCAGAGTAGTTGATCATCATATCATCAAGAAGCTTTATTGCAGCACCCAAAGTGATGGACATAAAAGTACCTCCAGCAGCTGAATCCAATAGGTTCCTCGAAGAAAAATTCAGTCCTGCATAAAAGGTTTGGATGATCATCCAAGTAGTTAGTCCATGGGTAGGGCAATTCTTTACCAAAGATTTCATCCTCTCCCATGCTTGGGCAACATGTTCATTATCCAATTGCTTAAAATTCATAATGCTACTTCTCAAAGATATAATCTTAGCAGGAGGATAATATTTTCCAATAAAAGCATCTTTACATTTAGTCCATGAATCAATACTATTTTTAGGCAAAGATAGCAACCAATCTTTAGCTCTTCCTCTTAAGGAGAAAGGAAACAGTTTCAGTTTTATAATATCACCATCTATATCCTTATACTTTTGCATTTCGCAAAGTTCAACAAAATTATTAAGATGGGCAGCAGCATCATCAGTACTAACACCAGAAAATTGCTCTCTCATAACAAGATTCAGTAAAGCAGGTTTAATTTCATAAAATTCTGCTCGTAGTAGCAGTGGAGCAATAGGAGTACATATAAAATCATTATTAT
>NC_061508.1:345212890-345243271 GCF_022539505.1 Lolium rigidum
ATGATCCTATTTCCCAGTTTTACTTTACAAGCTTCATTTACTTTTGTTTTATCAAAGTACTTTTTGATTCATGATTCACTTGGTTAGTATTGGATTAGTACAAGAGCATCACACTTAGCCTATAAAGCTATAAGCTACTTAGCACCCCTCATAACTAGTTGCTAGTGCTAAAGATTAAAAGTGACTACTCTAGTTGGGAACTTGTGAAATGAAATAACTTTGAAAACCTTGGAATGATGAGTCATTCTATTGAAAGATTTTGAAGGTGAATATGACTGGTGAATGACTTGGTGAATTTTACCAAAACTGATGGTTGGGTTTTTTTGGCGATACCATTCCAATTTTACAAGTACCCCCACAATACCTGAATCTGGGTAAGGCTTAACTGGAAACTTATGTATTTTAGTATGGGTTCCCTCTGAACAAGCGTCATCGGGGTTATGCCGGAGGCTGCCTCTACAACAAAAGGAATCATGTGAAATGACGTGAAATGAGGTGAATGTCCGGCCCAAGCCCCGTGCAGCTCCTGTGCCGACCGCTCTGTCTTCACCGGGAGGCCAAGCTCATGGGGAGAGGTGCCTATACTAGGGTATGTAAATGAAAGGTTAGGATTAGTGGTTCGCGTATCGCGTACGATAAATCAGGGCCGCTTACTCCCGACGAACTATTGCAATTGTTGTGGCACAAGTGTACAACCTCTCGCAGAGTTAAACCTATTCAAATAGCCGCGTCCCTGCTATGGACAGTTGGAAAGGCCATACTGTTCCGTCATCAGAACTTTTCTAAAAATGTAAATGGTGACTTGTGATTTTGAATTGAAAGGTGACTTTGACTTTGAATCACAACTGAGTTGTGGGAATGACACTAATGTTCCCACTTGAGTTATTTAAGCAAATGAAGAGGCTTTGATTATTAAAGTGTTTATGAAATAAAACTGGCTTTATGCAAATGAAACTAGAGCTTAGAACCCCCTTATTATAGTTGATAGTATTTACCTTAGTATTAGTTTGCGAGTACTTTGAAGTACTCACGGCTTTGTCCCTGGCTATTCAAATGGCCAGACTATAAAGAGGAGTACCAGAACCCGGAAGAAGGACAGCAGGACGTCTACGACAACTAGGATCACTCCTGACGTCAACAGTTGCCTGTGGAATAGTTGGACTACTACTACGCTATTTCGCTTCCGCTATGTGTTATGTAATTGATCAATAGAACTTCTATTATTGTAATAAGACTGGATCATGTGATCCTTTATTTGTAAGACGATTACGTGTTGTAATAAATGATGTGTTGTGATATCAATCTATTATGTCTCACAAAAACAATATTCCTGGGATTGCGAGGAATGACATAATAGGCATCTGGACTTAAAAAGCCGGGTGTTGACAGCGAGCGCGCGACGTACGCGAGCGAGGAGGCGAGCAGGAAGGAGAGCGAGAAGAGCACGAGCAGCAGGATGAGGGGAACGATGCTGACGACGAGGAAGGGGGCGGCGTGAGGAGGGGAGAGAATGTTTTGTTTTGTGAACCGGTATCCCGTGTAACCGGTGGCACTAAGAGAAAGTTTGAAACTGGAATTTTGGGAGCACCCCTTGAGGTGCTCCAGAAACACCTTGGAGTTGGCCGCTAGATCCACCTTTTTTTTCTGAAGTTGGTGCTAGTGGAGTGGGAGGTGTGTTGGCAAGATGAATCTGGAGCGGAGCTGTCCCAAACACGCCCCAAGGATGGAAACAAAATACAGAGGTGCAGGATCTGAATTTTTTTTAGAGAATCTATAAATCTAAAAGTATTTTGCGGACAGGGCCTAAACGTTACTGAATCTTTTGGAGCCGTAAGCGCAAAAGTGCAAGCATGCCCATGGTTCTGTTCGATTGTGGTGGCCTGCCTCGCTTCCATGGCCGGCTGCGGTAGTGCGCCAGTGCAACGAGCGGCCACGCAGAGAAGCAGGCGGCAGCACTGGTGGCAAGGCCGCGGAACGCGGATTTGTCCACGTCAGACGGTCAGACTCAGGCATGACCCTAGTTGCTGGCTTTTAAATTTTATACTGTATAACCAATACAGTGACCATTGTCCATTGACCCGTCCTCTCTCAAAACAAAAAGAGTTAATTGAATCTATGTCATTGCAACTTTCACTGGTTGGAGAAATGACATTACAAAAACGAAAGTTGGAAATATGCCACTCTAACTTTTTTATACCTCTATCTATGCCATTCTCTTCAATACCAAATCATATATAGACCTTATACTCCCGTATGTATCCATATACCTCGTATGGAAAACTCGAACTGCATCAAAAATTCAAAATTCCCCGCTCGAACTCGCGCGCACGCACGAACCCTGGCGGCGGTAGCGGTCGGAGTAGGCCGGCGCTAAAGGCGTTCGCGCGACGCCATGATTGGAGGACCCAATCGCGCAACGTTGTTGCTGGAGGAGGGCGCCACTGGAGGCGGTCTGGGTTGGATCCGGCCACTGCGCTGGAAGAGGTCGCCAAGCGGCTGGACGCATGCGCGGCTGGTGGACGGCGCCGTGGCTTCAGCCGTGCCTGAGCTCGCCTCATCTGCTCATCCTCGTTGTCGGAAGCCAAGTCCGGCCACCAGCGCCATCCACCAGATCTCCCGTTCGTACCAACCTTCTTCTCAGATTTGGTTCGAGTTTTTTAATTAATGGAGGCACTAGTGCGATGCGTAGCTAAGTGAAGATTCAATCGGTGGTTGTCTTCTTCCCGAGATGATATGTATCGATCCGTTGCTTCTTCCTCTGAAATACATGAATTTTTGGAATTGTTATTCTCTTAAATGGAGAAAATGGCATAAGTAGAGGTATGAAGAAGTTAGAGTGGCATATCTCCAAGTCTAGCTTTCGTAAGAGCATGTCTAACAGGCTTCGTATTTTTTCGCCCCTTAAAACGCGAGTAGAGGGCCCTGTATTCACTTTTCGCCGGCCGAAAACTCGGACGAGCTAGCAGACCCCATATCCCCACCCCATAAAACAGAATATTCTGTTTTACGGGGTGGGGATATGGGGTCTACTAGCTCGTCCGAGTTTTCAACCCCTCAAAACAGGGTTTTTTAACAAATTGGATATTAGAACCAACACAACATTCACATAAAATAAATGTTTTACATCACACAATAATCGTCATAATTATTACAATAATGTTTTTCGGAAATGTCAACAAATGTTCTAATGGAAGAATTAAACAAATTAACAAATGTTTCACACATACAACAATAGGAAATGAATGTTTCACACATACAACAATGGGAAATGAATGTAATAAATCATTGGCCATGCAACTGCCAATGGTGATCAATCAGATCTTGGGTGAGCTGGTGATGAGTCTCGGCATTTTCAATGCCTCGGTGAGCTGCAAGAAAAGCTTCAATCCGATCAGGGTTCCTCTCGGGCTACACTCGGGTGCCAACATTGTCATAGAAACATGGCAAATTCAAACCTCTTTCATCTTCAATGATCATGTTGTGAAGAATCACACAACATGTTATGATATCAACAAGAGATTCCTTGTCCCAAAACCTAGCAGGACCCCGGACAATTGCAAACTTTGCTTGCAAGACACCAAAAGCTCTCTCAATATCCTTGCGGCATGTCTCTTGATTTTTGGTGAAGCAAGCTTCCTTTCTTGTCAAAGCCTTGTCATTTTTCTCTTTTATGGACTTGACAAGGGTTGCATAGTTAGGGTAAATACCATCTGTGAGATAGTACCCCATGGTGTACTCATTGTTCATAACTTTGTAGTTACAAGGTGGAGCTTCACCCTTAACTAGTCTTGCAAACAAAGGGGATCTATTCAAGATGTTGATGTCGTTGAGTGTCCCCGGCAATCCAAAAAAAGCATGCCAAATCCATAAGTCTTGAGAGGCCACAGCTTCAAGAACAATGGTAGCATCACGGCTTTTGCCACAATACATTCCATGCCATGCTTTTGGACAATTTTTCCATGTCCAATGCATGCAATCCAAACTACCAAGCATCCCCGGTCACCCCCTCTTTTCATTGATCTCCATGAGCCTTTTTGTATCTTCCTCATTTGGAGCTCGGAGATACGTCTCTCCATACAACTTGATCACCATCTTGGCAAACATACGCACGCAATCCATGGTTGTTTGCACACCAATGCGAAGGTACTCATCGGTATAATCTGCTGGTATACCGTATGCAATAACCCTCATGGCGGCAGATATTTTTTGATATGGGCTAAATCCCATGACTTGGGCAGCGTTTCTTTTTTGCTTGAAATAATCGTAATTTGCCTCGCAATCTTTGACGATTCTCTCGAACAAATTCCTATGCATTCGGTACCGTCTACGGAAGAGGCGGGGAGGATAGGTCGGTACCTCGGCAAAATAATCTTGCATCAGCTGTTCGTGGCCGAGCGCGCGGTTCTGCGGAATGCACATACGCCCCATCACGGATCCTTTCCGCTGATCCGTAAGCTTGGCGCGGTCCTCCATTTGCTTCATGCCGAACAGGAGCAAGCATCATCTCCGTCTCGTCGTCGTTGAGCAACTCGTCGATGTCCGAATCGTCGGAATCCGATGAGGACCAATCGGTCGACGTCGCGTCCAAATCCGCCATGTGCACATCCTCCGAAGCCATCTACCACGGTGTACCAGACATCAGCCCCAAACACGACCATGCTACGGGCGACAACAAAGAAGAACGCGGCGGAATACTCACCGCGAAAACGGCGGAGAAGACCGCGGCGGGAGGGCGGCGGCGGGCGCGGATGGACGTGGATCTTCGGCGGAGGTGCGGCGGAGGTGCGGGGGGGGCGTCGACGCAGCTCGGCGCGGCTCGGCGGACGGCGGAGGGGCGCGGATCTGACGGATTCCGTCGACGGCGCGCGGGAGGCTGCGGTGGCACGCGGGGGACAACGGGTGGGGGGAACTGAAATGTCCGCGCGCGGTTTCGGAATTGGGATACCGGTTTGGCTCTCTATCCCCGCTCCCACCCCGCATAAGTAGGGGGCGACGACCCGCCCCGTAATCGAAAACGGCAAAAAAGATGCGGGGGCCGGTTTTTACGGGGCGTGCTAGACGGCCGGGTACAGCCGAAACCCGTATATCGGCGATTATTATACGGGTTTGCCCCTTTTACGGGTTCTGTTAGACATGCTCTAATGGTATTTCTCCAGCCGGTCAAAATTACAATAACATAGATCCAATTAACCCAAACAAAAAATAGAAAAAAACGAATCTTGGCCCAAAACGTGCCCGAAAACCTTGGCTGCGTATGCATATGGGGTCCGGTCGGTCAACCATTTTTGACTCGTCAACCATGGTTTGCCACTCCCTTGTACCGAGTGATGTGATTTGACTCGTCAACCAGGCGTAGCAACTCAGGACAGGAGAAGCCCCTCCACTGCATTACCGCTAGCGATGATTGCTGCCCGCTATGCCACCGCCGTCGTCCTTGCCCTCGTGCTGCCACTGCCGGCGGCGGTGACCCTGAAAATTTCCTGCGACGGCTCCGTCTACACGGCCAACGGCACGTTCCAGGCGAACCTGGACCTCCTCGGCGCGGCGCTCCCAGCCAACGCCTCCGCCTCGCCGTCGGGCTTCGTCACCGCCTCCGTCGGCGCGGCGCCCGATCAGGCCAACGCCCTAGCGCTCTGCCGCGGGGACACCAACGCCTCCGCCTGCGCCGCCTGCGTCGCGGCGGCGTTCCAGGACGCGCAGCAGGCCTGCCCGCAGGACAAGGGCGTCGCGGTCTACAGCGACGCGTGCGTCCTCCGCTTCGCCGGCACCCGGTTCCTCGACTTCCTCCAAGGGGACCAGTGGCTCGTCTCGGAATTGATGTATGGCAATCAACTCCATGGTTTTCTACAGTATTATTCTTGTGCATCCATTTTTCTCCAGCTTCAGAGGCGCGTCGTCTTACATACTACATATGGGAACTCGTGATCAGCCCTGTCGTTGACACCGCCACGGCGAGCGTCAACGCCTCGGATGCCTACTTCAGGGCTGCCGTCACCGCGATCTTCACCGCCCTGGTCGACCGCGCGGTAGCGGGGACCAACGAGACGAGGAAGTACTTCGCCACGGGGGAGATGGACTTCGATCCCAAGCTCTACGGACTCGCGCAATGCGCGCCGGATCTAACGCCGACGCAGTGCCAGGGCTGCCTAGGGCAGCTCTTCCTGGTAACCGAGCTGCGGTACCTGAGCGCGCGGCCCCTGTCCCTGTGGACCAGCGCTTTCGTGGTGTGGTGCTCCCTGAGGTACGGCGTGTCGCCGTTCCACGAGGGCCGGGCGATGCTGCAGCTCGCCGCCCCGCCAGCACCAGCACCAGCACCATCACCGGAGGCCACGATCACGCCTCCTATTCCAGAATCGGGAGCAGGTAGATTCTTGTTCAGATGTACGTACTCCTCTGACTGGAACATTTCTTCCAAACATCATGCTACTGTCCAAACATCGTCATGTCAAAATACACCAAAAAATATCATATCATCCTGACTTCCTCCAAATGTAGCAACTTCAAAGTTGTAGTACCACTTCAAGTTCATGTTTGATATATGCAGGGAGGAACAGGACTGCAGCGGGAATCATTGCAGGCGTTGCCTGTTCCGTCGTGCTAATGTTTCTTCTTTCAGTTTGTTTATGCTTTCGCTTCAGGCCAAGAATTAAGGCGACAGAGAACGACCACTGTGAGTAGCAGCAATGCGGTCCTTTTTATGAGCCTGAATTTTCCATTTCCTTACATAAATTCTTGTCATATGGCATCAGCACTGGAGAAGATAGGGAGAGCGCACTGCACCATCTTTGATTTGCCGACATTGCAACAGGCCACTGAACACTTCTCAGAGAGGAATAAGCTCGGAGAAGGTGGTTTTGGTACCGTATACAAGGTAAGCAATCGATCTGGGTGAGGCGATGAGGGAAGGAAATTGTAGCACATCGCGCCTTCTCTGAAAGATAATCTGTTTCAGGGAATACTGTCTGACGGGCAAGTGATAGCAGTCAAGACACTCCTAGGAACAACAGGGCATGGGCTGCAGCAGCTACACAATGAGGTTGTATTACTGGCAGAGCTTCAGCACAAGAACCTTGTTAGGTTACAGGGGTTTTGCCCACATCAGAATGACACACTGCTCGTTTATGAGTACGTCAAGAATGGGAGCCTCGACAACTTTCTATTCGGTATGTTTCCTCTTCACTTTACATATCATGAACGGTCTGTTGTTGCTCCTTTTTAGAGATATGTTTTTGAATTCAGAGATAGCAATACTAGACAAGTGTGATGATAATCACAGTTGACTACCGGCAAATTAAGTTTCATAGTTGCAGTTTGCTTTTTCTTTCTGAACTTGGTGTGATTAGTGAGGCGTAATGATATATGGCCACTGCTGCTGCCCAGGCTGCACCGTATGTGTCTCTTCTCTATCTTTGTCAGATCTTTCTAGTTATGGTATTTATGGTAGATGCGATCGGTTTGTCTTATCTAGATGTGATTTGTTCGTCTGCTCTGCTAGTATGCATGATTAGTTTACTAGCTGTTTCTGTAGTCATGATTTATCAATTTTTTATTCGAGATAAATCATATAGTAATTTGCTTATATATTCAACAGGTAGTAGGGGACTTAATTGGGAGCAACATTACAACATCATTCTTGGAATTGCCAAGGGAGTATTGTATCTCCATGAGGACTCAAGCATGAGGATCATCCATCGGGACCTGAAGGCAAACAACATTCTTCTCGACGACAACATGGAACCGAAAATCGCAGACTTTGGGCTCGCAAGGCTGCTAGAGGAAGGTCACACCCAAAGTCGGACAGCCAAAGTTGTTGGGACGCTGTAAGCTAAGCTCGTGTGTGTGTCAAACTCGCACATATAGTTTCTAGGCCTGACTAACTGAACTGTCACACATCCTCTGCAGCGGCTACATGGCGCCAGAGTATGCGATGCACGGGAACGTCTCGCCCAAGATCGATGTCTTCAGCTTGGGCGTGTTGGCCCTTGAGATCGTGACCAGGAGAAGCAACTGCAGCTCTAATGACCACGGCACCGTGAATCTCCTGAGTGATGTACGTCAGTACCGGGTTCGATCACTTGGTTTTCTCGTTCTGCAATTCGTTTTCCGAAGAAGTAAACTGATGTTGACCATCGATCTGACAGGTCTGGGATCACTGGACCAAAGGTACAATATCGCAGATGCTGCACCGACTGGACGACGGGTATGCTCGAAACCAGGCGCTACGATGCATCCACATCGGTCTGCTGTGTGTCCAGCAGGACCCTGGCCACAGGCCGGACATATCAGCCGTGGTGTTCATGCTAACCAGGGATAGCATGGAGCTCCGGCCTCCGTCGCAACCTGCATTCTTCTTCGGGAGAGCTTCAAGGTCAAATGGGCAAAGCAGCTACTTATATGACCAGTCAGATTTCGTATTGCAACAGAGTTTCTCTGTGAATGGGATTACACTTACTGAACCGTATCCAAGGTAGGTCCAAAGTATGTGAACTACAGTAGTTGTGAGTCGACCGCGAATATAAATGCATAATGCAGGCTAGAGATTTATCACCGTGAATCTGCTGAGTGATGTCAGTGCCGGGTTCACTTCTTTTTCTCGTTCTGCAATGCAATTCGACCGGGTGTAGCCCACATGGAGGCAAGCGGGCTAGGTCGTGCGTTCCGATGGGGTCGAGCCAGCAGTGGAGACTTGCGGCACACCGCTCTAAGACGGCGTTCGCTGCCCTAACTTCGCGCGTTGCGTAGTGTGCACATGCCGAACTGCACCTTCCTGACATGGCGCGGCCGGCCAGTGCTTTGCTACTCCTGGACTGGAAATTCTCTTCTTGTTCCTAGCTTGATTGATTTTTCGTGCTCCTTTTTTTTTTTTGAGAACACAGTACAACGCAGACCAAACAGATTTTAAGTTTTGCACATTCTGTTTACGTTGACAGACAGTGTAAATGCATTACGTTTACGTTACCAGTACCATTTTTCAAACAAACACGTCCTACTTGTAAAGCATATTTAGGTTGTGAAGAGGAGCATGTCAAAAAGCTAGACGTTTGATTCGAATAAAAATATACTGGAGGAACAACTTCGAGACATATGAGGAACATCCCCACAGGTTGAGGGGAACAAAACGATTTGTAAATGGAATAGCTTGGAAGCATATGAGGAACAACATAAATAGGAAGAGGGGAACAAACAATTTTGCAGTGAGGAACAACTTTGAAGCATAATAGGTTGAGGGTAACAAACTCATTTGTAGTGAGGAATAACATAAATAGGAAGAGGGGAACAAACAATTTTGCAGTGAGGAACAACTTTGAAGCATAATAGGTTGAGGGTAACAAACTCATTTGCAGTGAGGAACTTGGAGGCATATGAGGAACAACATAATAGGTTGAGGGGAACAAACGCATTTACAGTGAGGAACAACTTGCAAGCATATGATGAACAACCACATAGGTTGAAGGGAACAAACCTATTTGCAGTTACAAACAACTTTGAGGCATATGAGGAACAACCCCATATATTGAGGGGAACAAAACCATTTGTAATGAGTAACAACTTAGAGATATATAGGGAATAACCCAAAGGTTGTGGGGAACAAAACCATTTGTAATGAGAAATGTGGAGCATACGAGGAACAACCTCATAGGTTGAGCAGAACAAACCTATTTGACAGTGAGGACCAAGAACATTGAGACAGGTCCTTTGAGGAACAACCCCATATATTGTGGGGAACAAGAACCTCGTGGCAATGGTTTTCAGTCTCACAGCTTTAGCGGACCAAGTTTTTCCCCTCGTGGTGATCACTTCCCTTAAATGGGACATGGTATGATTGGTGTTTTTCCTAACACTTTTTCAGGGCAAATGAGCCAACACTGGTATCCTTCACTAACCCCAGTGTTGTGCCATTTGCTCATCCCATGCCTTTCTATTGATACAGGACAGATGCCTGGAGAACACATGGCTCATTGATTACGACTGTTCGCGCCACATGACCGGAAACTCAAAGTGGTTCTCCAGCCTCGACCCCGTGAGTTGCAAGGAGTACATCACATTCGGGGACAATAGCAAAGGTAATGTGGTCTCTCATGGAACCATTCCGGTTAACGAGAGTTTTGTTCTCAAGGATGTTGCGTTCGTTTCGAATTTGCATTTTAACTTGCTCTCTGTTATGCAACTCCTTGGGGATGGCTTTGAAAGTGCGCTTTAAGACTGGCTTGTCTGGAACGTAGCTGAAAATAAAATAAAAATCGTCCTACCGAACCCACCACGAAATATCTATGAAAGATGCAAGATATGAATGATCTTGGAACTCACCAACACCGCAGCGGAAGTAGATTGTTGGTGAAGAACGTTTGCTGCAATTTCCCGAGGCTAGGTGTATACTACCCAACCGCGAGAATAAACACTCCCGCTTGAGGATCGAAAGCACGATCCCTCCGCCAGTATCCACGCGTACAGATTCACCACTTCAGCAGGGCTTCACCGTCCAGGACAAAGAACTAATGGAGACTAGTATTGGAACATTTCCAGGGAGAGAGAGGGAGAGAGTTTCTGCCCAAAAGTGGAGAGAAAAAACCAACCATGAGGGCTGCACAAAAGGGCCTTACATAGCATGAGAGGGGAGGTTTTTCATTTTTTGTTTTTTTTTGAATTTTTATGCCCATTTGAATCTCTTGGTCAAATCCTAGCTAGGTTTGACCAAGATTTAAACAAGTTTAACACATGAAAATGAAAAGGTAAGCTTGTATCCTTCTTAGTCACTCCAAATGAAGCTTTTGGGAGGGTTTTTGAAATGTCCATGTTTTAAACCCAAAACCACTTCTCTTCGTGCTTGACTTCATAAGACAGAGTTTAGGGTTATGGGGTAGATACATGATTTTTGTGGTTTGAATATGTCAGACCTTGTTTATCACCTTGAATGCTTACTATATGACATAAGAAGACGATGTGCTTTGGTTTTTCATTTTTTTGATTTTTTTGAATTTTTATGCCCATTTGAATCTTGGTCAAATCATAGGTTTGACCATGATTTAAACATGTTTAAAACATGAAAATGAAAAAGTAAGTGAAAGTGCATGGAGCCGCCATGTGTGGTTTTGGTAATTAATGACAATCCCTATGGACTAATGTTTGCATTGAGTTATATTTGTAGTAGTTGTCCATAGGCAATGCTTGAACCATATGTTGGCTTCAAGGTTGCAATAAGAAGAAATTGATGGAGGATATCAAGTGTCAAGTATGTCTTGAGGATGAAGATGAAGTGAGTCCTCAAGTTACTTCAAGACATCAACATGATGAAGACTGAAGAAATGAAGTGCAAGTTCAAGATGAGCCAAACTCGAAGAGATCACATGCTTGAAGCTTGCCATCCATATGGTGATCATAGATATGTGAAGATGCGCCGAAGAAGAAGCTCTCCCATAGTGGAGTATGGGGGAGCACTTCGCATGACTTCATCAAGCAAGAACAATCAAGAAAGGTGTTCCATCTTGTTGCGGTCAAGACCGTCATCATCAAGCTCAAGTGGAATGCGCAAGGTTAAGGTTTGCTCTTGATAGGGTTTCTTTCTCACCGGTCTCATGGTGTAGTTGGAGACCGATTTATACTTTAGTTGTCGTACTATCAAGAGGACTCTCGAGTGAGTAACTCGATCGTATCCTTCGGAGAGCTCAAACCTTTGTGATGTTTTAGAGCTTGTGCTTATTCTCATGACAAGCTCTAGTTCATCGAAAACGGATTTCGCATAGATCACTTGTTGCGTTTTCGAGTTTGGTGATTTTCTCGGTTTCTCATGTTGAGATGTTGCACCCCTAAATTTAATAGAAAATCACCCCCACTGGTTTCCATATTTTTATTTTTTGTTGGGTAAGCTCTTGTCGTCCCCTTTCCAACAAAATTGGTTTCACTCTATTCGGAGCTACCAATCTTAAATTTTGGATTTTACAAGGTAGCAGGTCAATATCACCAGGCCGGATTTTCCGGGCCGGATATTTTGAAATTTGGCTAAGGACTTTTCGAAATGCGGCTCAGTAATACCCTGGAACAGGGCTGGACTTTTGCCCGGATTTTTCCAGAAGCCGGATTTTCCGGGAGGGCCGGATAATCCAGCCCCTACTTAGACCGGATTATCCACCCCAAAATATCCTGCAACGGCTCGATTTTCTTGGGGAACATGTGCTCAACTCATTTATATTGAAAGCAATATTTCAAGTTAATATTTTCACTCTTAAGGTGAAAAAGTTTATATATGTGCCTCTCCTTGCTTCTATGGTCGACAGCAAGCCTGGCACCATTTTGGTGACTCCCCTGGTTGTGTGTGCTGGTAGCCTGGTATGCATGCACACAGCCTTGTAAGCTGCCTGTGTGGTTCCATGTTGGTACTTGGTTCTTTTGGTGGATCAGCTCGGCTGATCTTGATATTATCCACCCAATTCCATTTTTATTTGCTAACCTAAAGCCACTTGGCATAATGACATAATTCTGTTTTGTGTGTGTGTACAGGTTTCAAATGGAGAATCGCGAGGATCTCAATCACATGTTGATCAAGAAGTTCTTGAAGATAACTTGTGTAATTTAGCATAATTCAATTCCTTGTAATTTTCCTTTTTCTTTTTCATTTATTCAATTTCTGGAATGTGTTGTATATTTATAATTCACATGGATAATGTAAATGACAATGTATCTTGTGTGTGATTATCAATAAAGCTCAATTTTCTCTCATGAGCACTTCATATGAATTTGTATTCTTTTATAATCATACTTTTCCAATTTATATGATTGTTTAATGGATTATTCATAATTTGAATTATGATATATCAAGTTGAAGTTTGAATTTGAAATTCAAATTCAATCATGCAACTTAAATTGAAATATGAAATGTTTCCCTCTCTTCTCGAAATGCTAAGTTAATATAGGATAGGTCCAAATTTATCGCACTCTCGAAACCCTAATCCTGTCAGGTGTCGAGAGAGAAACTTGTCCCCCTTTGAGATGTAGTTTGTAAATAAGCACGAAATTTCCCCATATTTTACGATGCAATGCACATCCCTTTCTAAAAACTACCCCGCAATCATCTCGAATACTGGGATATTACAAATGTTTAGGAGATAACTTTCCTGCTAGGCAAACCAAAATGACTCAAGTTTACTTCGTGTCATCCAAAACCAGTACTACTATTTAATTATGGCATTGAACAGGTTACTTCTCTACTGACTCCATGCTACGATGAACACAGGAAAGTTCAGGAAAATCCCTTTTTCCACAGACTAGAGTAATTCATAGAAACACACCTATCCATGTGGTATCAAGGTATGAACCATGCTGGGCGCGGCCAGCTCTTAAGCCACCCAAGCCCCTGGATCTTCTCCACCGTCTTGTCCTTGAGGCTGTACACCGCGGCGCCCAGCTCTTTATAGTCGCCATTGTATGCCAGTCCCGGCGGGTGGTCTTCAGTGAAGTACACGCAGCCGGCCTTCAATTCCGGGTGCTCCCTCGTCGACACGCACAGCGAGTTGTTCACTCCGACGAACAGAGCAGTATCACCGATGTCATTGACCTCCTTCCACCGCCCTCCAGCTTCGCCGTCCAGGACCTGCAGTTTGATGGACCAGGTCCCCTTGCAGCCCTCGGCCTGCTCGTAGCCCTTGAGCACAACCATTAGCCGGCCATCGGGAGCCGCTATCAGGTACTTGCGGCTGCGGTTGCTCTTGCTGCGGTGCGACGAGCTGTTGCTCTCGATGGGCAGCCTTGGCGCGACCACGGTGCTCGTGAAACTGCCCGCGGCAGCATCCTGCTCCCACGACTCCACGGCGCCGGAGTACGTGACGGAGTAGAAACGCCCACCGTGGTGGATCGCGTCCTCGACGCCGTCGCGCGAGGATGCCAGTCTCCAAGTCGGGTTCTCCGCCGTCGCAAAGGCCGGAGCTCCGTACTGTGGAGTCAGGACGAGCATCGCGGCGTAGTTGCCAGGGCGCGCGGGCGCCGAGAGGACGACCTTGCGATAGAACCACCTGCGCATATCCTCAGCGCAGGTGGTGTGCGTCCCGGGCAGATTCGGGCCCCAGCCTTGGTGGTCGTACGGCGGGCCGCCGAACCGGATGTCCCGGAACGGAGCCATCAGCAGCGAGAAGTGGTGGTAGTGGTTGGAGGGCAGGAAGAGGCCCAGGGTGGAGATGGGCGGGAGCGCGGCCTGCCCGCCGGTGACCAGGTTGAGGAGGCGCATCTGGCCGCGGTCGTCGGCGGTGACGAGCCATCCGCCAGGTGAGGATCCCAGGAAGGCGAGATCGCGAAGGGCGGGACCTCGCGCGCGCGCGCCGGCGGCGCGGGGGTCGGCGAGGGAGAAGAGCGTGGCGGTCTTCGCCTCCGGGGTCTCTCCGGGGAGGACCAGGCACGGCGCCTCCGGCCTGAAGGCAGCGCGTGCCGTGCGGAAGACCTCGGCAAAGGAGAGGCGTCCGGCAAGACAGAGACGGCCGTGGATTTCGGCCAGCAGATCCGGCGAGAGGCTGGACAGGTCGCCACCGCTTTCGCCTTGGCTGCGGCGGTGCGTCTCCGATTGGGGCGGCATCTCGACTCTGACGGTTTGGATACGGTATCAGCCGGTTTATTCATCGTCGCTTCAGGAGTTGGAGTCGATCTCGTGTTCGCAGCCAGCAGATGATTTAACAAAGGTTGTTGTGTTGGCCCGGGACTTGTATCGACTATGACGGTTTCGGTGGTGAGAGCCTGCCCGTGTAAAATTAACCCAGTTAATATTTATTTCTTTTTTTCTCAAATTTTTTCATACAGTTAAATGCGTCTAGATAAATTTATATATCTAGATAAAGTTGAGTCACTTATTTTCGAACCTAGAGTTTCTTTACCGTGAAAATCGAGTTGGTGATGGCGATGTGTCACCAACACAACAATCTCGCTCATTAGACCTACCGATGTGGTCAGATTAACCCTACGTATATTTTTCTCAATATATAATCTACAGTGTTCTCCTGGACATTTCGCTAGCATCAAAGATTTACCAAAATCCTCCTCACCGCTGTAAAATGCTTGCCAAAATCTTTCTCGTTGTTATGAAGTATTGACAAAATTCACATCTCACTTGCTAGAAGAGAGGTTAACATCATTGATAATGGGGTTAATTAGATAGATGCCTTTCTGGCTATTTGAGAAATGCCACTGCAATTTTTCATAGATTTTATAGACGCTATTATGCCCACTGAAACACAAGCACCTGCTAATATACACGTATTTCTGATGTATGTACGTATACATGGTGGGCCCATTTGAATCATCTTAGACTAGGCTGGCTGCAAGAACGAACAAAAAGGCAAGATCCAATCTACTAGATGTTAGCAACGATATGGGATCAACATACCCTCGAAGATCACTAAGCGTTTAACAAGGTGGATCTCGTGGATGATGTAGTCGATCACTTGCCGCTCTCAGGAGCGAGTAGAAGATCTCGTCGGTGCCGCAATCGGGCAGCACCTCCGCACTCGGTCACACGCACAGTGTTGATGAAGACGTCCTTTTCCCCGTTCCAGTGGGCAGCAGAAGTAGTAGATCCTCCTCGGAATCCCGGTAGCACGAAGGCGTGTTGACGGTGGTGGTGGAGATCTCCTGTAGGGCTTCGCCATCACCGTGCGGGAGAGAGGTGGAGGAGGGTGGCGCTAGGGTTTGGGGAGAGAGAGGGGTGCGGCCAAGGCAACCAAGGTGTTGCTGGTCAGCCCCTCTCCTCCTCTTTATATAGGTGGAACACCCTGATGTCTACGCACGCTTCTATTCTTGTAGACAGTGTTGGGCCTCCAAGTGCAGAGGTTTGTAGAATAGCAACAAGTTTCCCTTAAGTGGATCACCCAAGGTTTATCGAACTCAGGGAGGCAGAGGGCAAATATATCCCTCTCTAGCAACCCTGTAATTGCGATATAAGAAGTCTCGTGTGTCCCCAACACGCCCAATACACTTGTCAGGTGTATAGGTGCACTAGTTTGGTGAAGAGATAGTGAAATACAACTAATATGGATGATTATGAGTAGTAATTGCAATCTGAAATAACAATGGCAATAAGCAAACATGTAGTAGAACTGATTGTAAACGGTGTTTCAATGCTTGGAAACAAGGCCTAGGGATCATACTTTCACTAGTGGACACTCTCAACAATGATACCATAATTGAATACAAAGATATTATCACTTCACTATGCTACACTGAACCACTCTCCCGTTTGATAATAAACACAAATTCATTGCGTAGGTCTGCATAAGCATTCCTTAAAGTTCACATTCCCAATCTATGGGCACCCCATGATGTCACTTTGAGCATACAAACATGGTACTAACTAGTCACCACAATTCATAAGTATTTCTATAAATTAAGCTTAAGAAGCAAACACGGTGTGCACATTGTCACCTTCACACCGTTGGACAAGGTGTCCTCGGAGATCACATGATAAAACTATTTGAGTAGCACAATAGTTGAAGCATAATATCTACTTATTCAACTAGATTACAAAGCTCATGATCACATAAAGATCATACATGGAGAGATAGATAGACCACATATCTACCGGTAAAGCCCTCAGCCTCAGGGGAGAACTACTCACTCCTCATCATGGGAGTCAACAACGGCGATGGAGATGTCGGTGGAGTCGATGGAGATGGCTCCGGGGGCAATTCCCCGTCCCGGCAGGGTGCCGGAACAGAGACTTCTGTCCCCTGAATTTTTTCTGCGATGGCGGCGGAACTACGGAATTTTTCATGGACAGAGGCTTGTTGATTTAGGGTTTTGCGTCGGGAGGTATTTATAGGCGGAAGGGCGAGGTCGGTGGAGGCTTGGTGAACCCAGACCACCCCTATGCGCGGGCTAGGGCCAGGTCACGCCTAGGCATGGTCTAGCCACCCTGTGGCCGCCCTTCGTCTCTCCTCCGGACTTCGTCTTTGTTACGAAAAAATAAGATCTTCGGCTTTTGTTTCGTCCAATTCCGAGAATATTTCATGTACAACTTTTCTGAAATACAAAACAGCTGAAAATAGAGAACTGGCAATGTGTCATTCTGTCAATAGGTTAGTGCCGGAAAATGTATAAAAGTGCAACGAAGTGTGAGCAAAACATATAGGAATTGGTGTAAAACATGCATGGATCATCAAAAATTGTAGATACGTTTGCGACGTATCAAGCATCCACAAGCTTAACTCTTGCTCGTCCTCGAGTAGGTAAGTGATAATAAAATAATTTTGAGGTGGCATGCAGCCAACACAATATTGATCAAGTTATTGTAAAAGCATTGTAAGCTGGGATCAAAGTACTCTAAACATAGGCATGATAGATATAATTCTAACAATATAACTTAGCAACTATGTTATAACATGAGAAGTAACTCAAACAAAGGATCATGAATAATTGTGCATTGAAAGCAACTATTTGTTTATGACCATAGAGAAAACATAGCAAAGTGGTACTGAGCTTGTCCTTTATGAAGTAGCAAAACATAAATGCTAGGACACCTTTAAAGTTCAAAGGGTGACTAGATACAAGTAATTTAAGAACAAGCAATAGCATAATCATGAACCAATCAATAATAATTTTGGGACTATGCACATTGCACTAAGAATGACAACTATGCTCTCTTAATTGGTGCATAAAGAAATAAGATGAAGACTCAACATAAAAGTAAAAGAAAGGTCCTTCGCAGAAGGAAGTAAAATTACTCATGTGCTAGAGCTTTTTATTTTGAATGCAATAGGAATGGTGAAAATATATGTTTTGAGAGGTATGCGTGTCTATGTCAAGGACTGGCATCAAACAATCTATCATCCTTTCATATAGTGACCTCAAGAGAGGCTCCCATGTAGTTCTCCAATGCACATCATTATTTAGGATCTCTCCATTACATAATATGCGGAGCATTATTTGTTTATTTGTTTATTTTATATTTTATTTGGGATGGGCACCCAGTTGTCGTGCTCTTTTTGCAATATTATGGACCAGCACATTATGCATGCTAGTCACAGAATGAAGTCATGAAAATACAATAAACCATTCAATACTTCCTCATGAGCTAAGAATAAAACACAAAACAGGTAATAATGTTGAAGGTTTAAAGGTAGCACACAATCAATCCACTTTGGAGTGGCAGTGAAACACCACATATAGGTATGTATGGTGGGAACAATTGGAAAGTTTGGTTTTTGGTGATTGGATGCACGAGTAGAACTCATACTCAGTACAGGTGAAAGCTAGCAAAAGACTGGAAGCGACCAACTAAGAGAGCAATAATGGCCATAATCATGCATAGCGACAAAACATTATTGATCAAAGCATAAAGTGATATTACAAGTAAAAAACTAAATGATCACAAAGGATTTAGTTGACTGCTTTGTAGAATGGTATAAGCATGTGCCAAGTCAACCCAATAAAGCATCAAAGGAGAATACCATAATTTTATGTTTTTATGATGGAAACAACACATGATTCTTTCAATAGCACATTATGCACTCTCAGATATTTGAGACAAGTCATGCTACAACAATAAATCGTAATAATATGACAAGAATAACATCCAATATGACATGCCAAAATATATGCCACAGTCTAGACAAGCTTACTTTTGCATCACTATAGACATGAAACATTTTACTCGTCTCCAACACCAATCAACTTATTTGAAATAGCTCTCAGAGATAATAATCAATACGGACCAGAGAGTAAATCAGACATAAATAAAGAAAACTAACAAGCTCTAAACAAAATAAGAATGGAAAACCAAGAGCTAAATGCAGTACTAAAAAACTAGAACACCCGCAGAACAATAAGAGCGAAAACTAGAGTGTTTTATGCAATGAAAACGGAGCGTGTCTCTCTCCAAAACAAATATGTTGGGTTCCAACCATATACTATAGTAAACAAAACTAAAAAAAATAAAGACGCTCCAAGAACAACACACAGCGTATGAACAATAAAAATATAGCGCATAGACAGATGACATGTTGCTTTGTTGATGAAGAGGGGATGCCTTGGGCATCCCCAAGATTTGACGCTTGTACCTCTTGGATATTTTTTGGGGTGATATGGGCATCCCCAATCTTGAGCTTTTGTCCATGATTCATCTCATTACATCATTCTTTTCTCCCTACACTTGAAAACTTCCTTCATACAAAAGTTCACACAGTTCTTTATTAGCAGCATTAGTACAATCAAAAATAAACAAATCCACTTAGGTTCAGTTCTAATATATATCGAACATCTATTAAAGCATTAGCTACTGTATAAACTTCTTCAAAAATCTCTTTCCTCAAAAGAACTCAAAAATAAAGAGATTAAGAAGCAAATGCAAATAGTGACAGAAATCTGTCAAAACGGAATAGTAGGTAAAAATCGATTTTTTCGAAAATCTTATGTTGCTCATCCTGAAAAGTGTTCAACTAACGAAAATTAGATAGTAACCTGGGGCATACGCACAAAAACTGGCAGCTCAAAATTCAGCTCTGTCTATTTATACGAATTTTTATGGTGATAGCACATAATCTGTTTTCAGGACAACAACTTCCCCAAATCTTACTTTCTTCCTATTAGAGGCTATTCTTGGCACAAAAACGAAATAAAAATGATAAGTAGAGGTTATTACAGAGGTAATAACTTCAAAGGCTCAATTTTTTTACAGAAATAAAGCAATGGGTTGTCTCCCATAAGCGCTTTTTCTTTAACGCCTTTCAGCTAAGCGCAGTAGTCTGAGAAGATGCTCACATAAGAAATTAGTTAACAGTATAATGGAACCACCAGGAGCTCCTCACAGCGATTAGGCATTTTGAGCCGTCCGATCGGACGATCTAACGGTCCAAAACCTTGATAGCAGTCCCGAACGGTCATACTAGCGATGAATCCCGTTAAAAAGGCTTTTTCGTTCTATAGGCCCATTCTCGTTTTAGGGCTGCTACTCCCAAAACTGTGTTAGGCCGCACCAGAGTATTTGGGCCCCGAAACAGTTTAATGGGCTATATGTTTTGGGCTTCGATCGTCGGGGAGAGGAAGCGACTGCCCTCACGATATCTCTCCCCCATCGATCATAGGGCGGAGGTGCGCCGCCGCTGGCCTCGCCCGCCCATGCCGTCTTCAATCTCCTCAAAACTCGCTGCCCTCTGACGTTCTCCTTGCTATCATGATCGAAGCGCTGCCCTCCGAAGCTCCGCTTCTCGCCTCCATTGACGGGTTATCCTTTGATGCCCCGCTTTTCTCCACCAACGCGTCGGCACTCCGCCGCCCGCCGTGGGCGCGCGTCTCATTTCCTAACTATCAAATCTCATTACTTACAGAGTGGCTGGAGGCTTGAGGTTGGGAGCAATCTGGAGATGCATCCAGGACGGTGTAGGCTGCCCATCCACTCCGTAACCATGGCAGCGCGCCTTCGCGCACCCAAATACGCATCTCCTCGTCTTAAAGGCAACTGTAGGTTTGATTTCCTATGTAACAAACACGGTTTTAATGCATGAGCTATTCAGGAGAAAACAGAGATATACTGAGTGGGCTTCATGAATCCTCGATATACTGCTTTAGAGAAACTAGATTGAAACCAGTATTGTGATTACCATGTTTGTGGGTGATACTATTCAACTTTTGTTATCCTTTCTAGCAACTAATTATATGCCCAATTGACTAGGGAATATGGATCTATATTGATATTCATACCTGATGCTAATACTTTGTACTTGTGTGCAGGTTACTTTGTCATCTGCATAATGGCACATCTAGGTTTGAACCTACTGATGTATAAACCATACTCTTTATTACTATAGCCCGTCTCTTATATTCGCCTGGTTCATTACCACTTGGTTTGATAGGAATATTGACCTTGGAGAAAGTTCAGAACCATAGTATTAGAGAAACTTATTAGAGAAACTTTCTTTGTGTATCCGTCTAATTATTCAGCCAATCTTTTTTTTGTGCGAAAAAATGTTTCAGCGTATCTGATCGATCATCATTTTAGTGGTAATTAGGTTACTGCTTAATTTCTTAATGGATTTTATTCACGATAAAACACAAGGAAAGTAAGGCAAAACTCGACTTGTGCGTGCTTAGTTTGGCTAATCCGACGGTTTAGGGCTCAAAATCGCTGTGAAAGCTCCTAGATGGTTTAGTTTTACTGTTACTTGCGATAATACACACTCACTGTTACTTTTGCTAATATGCTTATTAAATGAAATGTTTCATCATTTTGTCTTTAATAATTTGTAGTCACTCATTATATGTGAAATATCCATGTGTTCACATCAAAAACTATGCCAATTTTGTAGTGTTGTTGCAAATGGGTGTCCATGTTTTACTCGCTTAACAAGAAGTGACGGTCCGTGATTGATCACAATTATTTCCACAAATTTATGTGGTTTTCAATTCACCCTTATCTACCATCCTGTCACGTGGAAAGATTGCGTTTGTGACTGTTGATACGTCTCCGACGTATCGATAATTTCTTATGTTCCATGCCACATTATTGATGATATCTATATGTTTTATGTATACTTTATGTCATATTTATGCGTTTTCCGGAACTAACCTATTGACGAGATGCCAAAGGGCCAGTTGCTGTTTTCTGCTGTTTTTGGTTTCAGAATCCTAGTAAGGAAATATTCTCGGAATCGGACGAAATCAACGCCCAACATCTTAGGATCACTCGAAGCTTCCAGAACACTCGAGAGTGGCCAAATGGGGGCCACTGGGCCACCAGACGCCAGGGTGGCACGACCCAGGCCTTGGCCGCGCCCCCCTAGTGTGTCACCGCCTCGTCGACCCTCCGACCCCGCCTCTTCGCCTATATAAAGGTCCCTGACCTAAAACCTCGATACGGAAAAGCGACGGTACGAGAAACCTTCCAGAGCCGCCGCCATCGCGAAGCCAAGATCTGGGGGACAGGAGTCTCTGTTCCGGCACGCCGCCGGGACGGGGAAGTGCCCCCGGAAGGCTCCTCCATCGACACCACCGCCATCTTCATCAACGCTTCTGTCTCCCATGAGGAGGGAGTAGTTCTCCATCGAGGCTAAGGGCTGTACCGGTAGCTATGTGGTTCATCTCTCTCCTATGTACTTCAGTACAATAATCTCATGAGCTGCCTTACATGATTGAGATTCATATGATGATGCTTGTAATCTAGATGTCATTATGCTAGTCAAGTGGGTTTTACTTATGTGATCTCCGGAGACTCCTTGTCCCACGTGTGTAAAGGTGACGAGTGTGTGCACCGTGTGGGTCTCTTAGGCTATATTTCACGAATACTTATTCACCGTTATGAATGGCATAGTGAAGTGCTTATTTATATCCCTTTATGATTGCAATGTGTTTTGTATCACAATTTATCTGTGTGCTACTCTAGTGATGTTATTAAAGTAGTTTATTCCTCCCGCACGGTGTAATGGTGACAGTGTGTGCATCGTGTAGTACTTGGCGTAGGCTATGATTGTGATCTCTTGTAGATTATGAAGTTAACTATTGCTATGATGGTATTGATGTGATCTATGCCTCCTTTCGTAGCGTGAAGGTGACGAGTGTGCATGCTATGTTAGTACTTGGTTTGGTTATGTTGATATGTCGTGCACTCTAAGGTTATTTAAATATGAACATCGAATATTGTGGAGCTTGTTAACTCCGGCATTGAGGGTTCGTGTAATCCTACACTGTTAGTGGTGTTCATCATCCAGCAAGAGAGTGTAGAGTCTAGCATCTATTTATTTATTCTGTTATGTGATCAATGTTGAGAGTGTCCACTAGTGAAAGTATGATCCCTAGGCCTTGTTCCTAAATACTGCTATCGCTGCTTGTTTACTATTTTACTGCATCTCTACTGTCCGCAATATTACCACCATCAACCACACGCCAGTCCTGGGCAAAACACTTTTCTTGTGCCGTTGCTACTGCTTATATTTATTCATACCACATGTATTTCACTATCTCTTCGCCGAACTAGTGCACCTATTAGGTGTGTTGGGGACACAAGAGACTTCTTGCTTTGTGGTTGCGGTGGTTGCATGAGAGGGATATCTTTGACCTCTTCCTCCCCGAGTTCGATAAACCTTGGGTGATCCACTTAAGGGAAACTTGCTGCTGTTCTACAAACCTCTCGCTCTTGGAGGCCCAACACTGTCTACAAGAATAGAAGCACCCGTAGACATCAAGCACTTTTCTGGCGCCGTTGCCGGGGAGGAAAGGTAAAAGGTACTCACACTCCGGATCTCGGCTACTAAACACTTTTCCGGCACCGTTGTAAGTACTCGAAGCTATTTCCTTTAGATCCTGCAATTGCATCTTTTTGTTTCTTGTTTACACTAGTTTGGCATAATGGACAACAATGAGCTTCTTATTCTATTTCCTGATTTAAGACATGGATGGTTTGATGCGAAAATTAAAAAACCCATGGAACATATTAGTATGAACACTTTGAATACCATTGTTGCTAATGATATAGAAAGTTCTAAGCTTGGGGAAGCTGGTTCGATGAGCATGATCTTTTTAGTCCCCCAAGCATTGAGGAGAAAATTTACTTTGATGATACTTTGCCTCCTATTTATGATGATTATAATGATAGTAGTCTTTTAGTACCGCCTGTTATGGAGGATAAATTTGATTATGATTACAATATGCCTCCTATATTTGATGATGAAAATAATAATGATAGCTACTTTGTTGAATTTTCTCCCACTATTACTAATAAAATTGATTATGCTTATGTGGAGAGTAATAATTTTATGCATGAGACTCATGATAAGAATGCTTTATGTGATAGTTATATTGTTGAGTTTGCTCATGATGCTACTCGAAACTTATTATGAGAGAGGAAAATATGGTTGTAGAAATTTTCATGTTACTAAAATGCCTCTCTATATGCTGAAATTTTCGAAGTTACACTTGTTTTATCTTTCTATGCTTGTTGCATCATGCTTCATGAATTTGTTTATTTACAAGATTCCTTTTCATAGGAAGCATGTTAGGCTTAAATGTGTTTTGAATTTGCCTCTTGATGCTCTCTTTTGCTTCAAATACTATCTCTTGCGAGTGCATCATTAAAACTGCTGAGCCCATCTTAATGGCTATAAAGAAAGAACTTCTTGGGAGATAACCCATGTGTTTATTTTACTACAGTAATTTTGTTTTTTATTTTGAGTCTTGGAAGTTGTTACTACTGTAGCAACCTCTCCTTATCTTAGTTTTATTGCATTGTTGTGCCAAGTAAAGTCTTTGATAGTAAGGTTCATACTAGATTTGGATTACTGCGCAGATACAGATTTCTTACTGTCACGAATCTGGGCCTAATACTCTGTAGGTAACTCAGAAAATTATGCCAATTTACGTGAGTGATCCTCAGATAAGTACGCAACTTTCATTCAATTTGAGCATTTTCATTTGAGCAAGTCTGGTGCCTCAATAAAATTCGTCTTTACGGACTGTTCTGTTTTGACAGATTCTGCCTTTTATTTCGCATTGCTTCTTTTGCTTTGTTGGATGGATTTCTTTGTTCCATTAACTTCCAGTAGCTTTGAGCAATGTCCAGAAGTGTTAAGAATGATTGTGTCACCTCTGAACATGTGAGTTTTTGATTATGCACTAACCCTCTAATGAGTTTGCTTTGAGTTTGGTGTGGAGGAAGTTTTCAAGGATCAAGAGAGGAGGATGATATACTATGATCAAGAAGAGTGAAAGCTCTAAGTTTGGGGATGCCCCGGTGGTTCACCCCTGCATATTTCAAGAAGACTCAAGCGTCTAAGCTTGGGGATTCCCAAGGCATCCCCTTCTTCATCGACAAATTATCAGGTTCCTTCTCTTGAAACTATATTTTTATTCGGTCACATCTTATGTACTTTACTTGGAGCGTCTGTTTGTTTTTGTTTTTGTTTGAATAAAATATGATCCATCATGCTTGTGTGGGAGAGAGACACGCTCCGCTAGTTCATATGAACACATGTGTTCTTAGCTCATAATGTTCATGGCGAAGGTTGAATCTTCTTCGTTAAATTGTTATATGGTTGGAATCGGGAAATGCTACATGTGGTAATTCTAAAATGTCTTGAATAATTTGATACTTGGCAATTGTTGTGCTCATGTTTAAGCTCTTGCATCATATACTTTGCACCCATTAATGAAGAAATACATAGAGCTTGCTAAAATTTGGTTTGCATGATTGATCTCTAGAGTCTAGATATTTTCTGGTTAAGGTGTTTGAACAACAAGGAGACAATGTAAAGTCTTATAATGTTTACAATATGTCTTTTATGTGAGTTTTGCTGCACCGGCTCATCCTTGTGTTTGTTTCAAATAACCTTGCTAGCCTAAGCCTTGTATCGAGAGGGAATACTTCTCATGCATCCAAAATCCTTGAGCCAACCACTATGCCATTTATGTCCACCATACCTACCTACTACATGGTATTTTTCCGCCATTCCAAAGTAAATTGCTTGAGTGCTACCTTTAAATAATTCAAAATTTATCACCTCTGATATGTGTCAATGTTTTATAGCTCATGAGGAAATATGTGGTGTTTATCTTTCATTCTTGTTGGGCAACTTTCACCAATGGACTAGTGGCTTCATCCGCTTATCCAATAATTTTGCAAAAAGAGCTGGCAATGGGATTCCCAGTCCCAAATTAATTAACCTAAATAGACACTCCTCCATGGTATGTGATTGTTGGACGGCACCCGAAGGATTCGGTTAGCCATGGCTTGAGAAAGCAAAGGTGGGGAGGAGTGTCATCATAATAAAACTAAAATAAAAAGGCACTCCTTCATGGTATGAGATTGTTGGCGAGGCACCGAGGATTCGGTTAGCCATGGTTTGTGAAAGAAAGGTTGGAAGGAGTGCCACCCAAAAATAAAAATAATTCATGGGAGCCGCTCTTTGAAGGTTTGTCCGGCAAGGGGGTTAGAGTGCCCACTACCATTCGTTGACAACAACAAACACCTCTCAAAATTTTACTTTTATGCTCTCTTTATGTTTTCAAAACCAAAGCTCTAGCACAAATATAGCAATCAATGCTTCCTCTGCGAAGGGCCATTCTTTTACCTTTTATGTTGAGTCAGTTCACCTATCTCTCTCCACCTCAAGAAGCGAACACTTGTGTGAACTGTGCATTGATTCCTACATACTTGCATATTGCACTTGTTATATTACTTTACATTGACAATATCCATGAGATATACATGTTATAAGTTGAAAGCAACCGCTGAAACTTAATCTTCCTTTGTGTTTCTTCAATACCTTTACTATGAATTTATTGCTTTACGAGTTAACTCTTATGCAAGACTTATTGATGCTTGTCTTGAAAGTACTATTCATGAAAAGTCTTTGCTTTATGATTCAGTTGTTTACTCATGTCATTACCATTGTTTTGATCGCTGCATTCATTACATGTGTTTACAATAGTATGATCAAGGTTATGATGGCATGTCACTCCGAAATTATCTTTGTTATCGTTTACCTGCTCGGGACGAGCGAAAACTAAGCTTGGGGATGCTGATAAGTCTCCGACGTATCGATAATTTCTTATGTTCCATGCCACATTATTGATGATATCTACATGTTTTATGCATACTTTATGTCATATTTATGCGTTTTCCGGAACTAACCTATTGACGAGATGCCGAAGGGCCGATTCTGTCGTTTTCTGCTGTTTTTGGTTTCAGAAATCCTAGTAAGGAAATATTCTCGGAATCGGACGAAATCAATGCCCAGCATCTTAGGATCACTCGAAGCTTCCAGAACACCCGAGAGAGGCCAGAGGGGGGCCACTGGGCCACCAGACGCCAGGGTGGCGCGGCCCAGGCCTTGGCCGCGCCCCCCTAGTGTGTCACCGCCTCGTCGACCCTCCGACCCCGCCTCTTCGCCTATATAAAGGTCCCTGACCTAAAACCTCGATACGGAAAAGCGACGGTACGAGAAACCTTCCAGAGCCGCCGCCATCGCGAAGCCAAGATCCGGGGGACATGAGTCTCGTTCCGGCACGCCGCCGGGACGGGGAAGTGCCCCCGGAAGGCTCCTCCATCGACACCACCGCCATCTTCATCAACGCTGCTTGTCTCCCATGAGGAGGGAGTAGTTCTCCATCGAGGCTAAGGGCTGTACTCGGTAGCTATGTGGTTCATCTCTCTCCTATGTACTTCAATACAATAATCTCATGAGCTGCCTTACATGATTGAGATTCATATGATGATGCTTGTAATCTAGATGTCATTATGCTAGTCAAGTGGGTTTTACTTATGTGATCTCCGGAGACTCCTTGTCCCACGTGTGTAAAGGTGACAGTGTGTGCACCGTGTGGGTCTCTTAGGCTATATTTCACAGAATACTTATTCACTGTTATGAATGGCATAGTGAAGTGCTTATTTATATCCCTTTATGATTGCAATGTGTTTTGTATCACAATTTATCTGTGTGTTACTCTAGTGATGTTATTAAAGTAGTTTATTCCTCCTGCACGGTGTAATGGTGACAGTGTGTGCATCGTGTAGTACTTGGCGTAGGCTATGATTGTGATCTCTTGTAGATTATGAAGTTAACTATTGCTATGATGGTATTGATGTGATCTATGCCTCCTTTCGTAGCGTGAAGGTGACAAGTGTGCATGCTATGTTAGTACTTGGTTTGGTTATGTTGATCTGTCGTGCACTCTAAGGTTATTTAAATATGAACATCGAATATTTTGGAGCTTGTTAACTCCGGCATTGAGGGTTCGTGTAATCCTACACAGTTAGTGGTGTTCATCATCCAACAAGAGAGTGTAGAGTCTAGCATCTATTTATTTATTCTGTTATGTGATCAATGTTGAGAGTGTCCACTAGTGAAAGTATGATCCCTAGGCCTTGTTCCTAAATATCGCTATCGCTGCTTGTTTCTTGTTTTACTGCATCTCTACTGTCCGCAATATTACCACCATCAACCACACGCCAGTCCTGGGCAAAACACTTTTCTGGTGCCGTTGCCACTGCTTATATTTATTCATACCACCTGTATTTCACTATCTCTTCGCCGAACTAGTGCACCTATTAGGTGTGTTGGGGACACAAGAGACTTCTTGCTTTGTGGTTGCAGGGTTGCATGAGAGGGATATCTTTGACCTCTTCCTCCCTGAGTTCGATAAACCTTGGGTGATCCACTTAAGGGAAACTTGCTGCTGTTCTACAAACCTCTGCTCTTGGAGGCCCAACACTGTCTACAAGAATAGAAGCACCCGTAGACATCACCTGTCTGTATTTTGCTCTTTCAAAGGATGTACATTTATTCTTTAAATAATCTGAAAGCACTAATGATGATATTATGCACTTTTTATATTTACTATTTGAGATCATTGAATAGCAGTGCATACATAGCTGAACAAAATAATCAGTTATGGTCACTTAAGTGATCAGCTTATGCTCCAGGATTTAGATACAGTCCAACAAATTCAACTTGACATGTTTTCAGTCTAAATTCAATCCTCAAAACGGACAGGCGCAGCAACGCGCGCTATTATGGTCTAGTATGCATTGAAGTAAAAGAGAGCATCAAGAAGCAAATTCAAAACACATTTAAGTCTAACCCACTTCCTATGCGTAGGAATCTTGTACACAAGTAAATCCACAAAAGAACAAAGTGACAAGCATAGGAAGATAAAACAAGAGTAACTTCAAAACTTTCAGCATATAGAGAGGTGTTTTAGTACCATGAAAACTTCTACAACCATATTTTACTCTCTCATAATAACTTTCTGTAGCATCATGAATAAACTCAACAATATAACTATCACATAAAACATTCTTATCATGAGCCAGATGCAGAAAATAATTACTACTCCCAACATAAGCATTATCATTCTTATTAATTCTAGTGGGAGTAAATTCAACAAAATAGATATCATTATTATTATCATCACCATAATCATCAAATACAGGAGACATATTGTAATCATAATTAACTTTCTCGTCAATAGTAGGTGGACTGAAAGTATCATATTCATCGTGGTAATCATCATATATTGGAGGTATAGTATCATCATACAATAGAATAGTTATCTTCCAAAGTGTGTTCATTTGTAAACATATCATCATTGGAAGGAACATTTATAGTACTAATAGTACAACAATTATTAACATCATCATTTTCAGAATTGATACCAAAGAGATTTTCAATATCAAAAGTAGTGTGCTTTTCCCAATCATGATCACCGATATAGGTAACAGGCATAGGCTCATGATCGAGTTCAGACTCATTAATAACAACTAAAATAGGAGCAACATGTTTAGAGGAAAATGCCATTTCCTCTCCCCTTTTACTCCTCCTCCTCCTCCTCCTCCTCCTCCTCCTCCTCCTCCTCCTCCTCCTCTTCTTCTTCTTATTCTTCTTCTTATATGTCTTCTTCTTATTCTCTTTAGGAGGGAGAGGCTTGAAAGGAAGCTTCTCCACATACCCTGGTTTATTGTCAGAAACAATAGAAGAAACTTTAGAGGATTCCTCCTTTTCATTAATAAGATAAAAACACATATTAGTCCTGTCATATTTTGGTAAAGTTTCATCTTTTACAATATTTTGTATGTAAGTATTTGCATGGAAATTATCAACATAATAAAGATGACATTCATGTAGGACGCTATTCATATCAAGAGCACTCATATCTACCAAAGAAGTTTTCCTTGATAACGCTTCACACCCCAAAAATAATGTAAGTTCATCATGCTGATTAGGAGTGATCATGTCACCACAAGACAAACTTGCAGTACTCATTGGATTTGAATGGCTATTATCATGGCATGAGCATTGAAAATTGAAATGGCCTACTTCATAGCAAAGTTCACAGACAAAAGGGTAGAGGGCACAATTTTTTTACCAAGATCATTTAAAGCTCTGTCCCACATTCTATTTTTTGCATTCCTATGATGGATGCAATATTCTTCTTCGATTTGATTATTTTTACAAGGTCTAAGTGCTCCACAAAAATTAACATGCTTATAAGAAATAGTACTTTCAGAAGTTTGAGCATGTGTATTGCAATCATTAATAACAATTACCTTTTTCATGCAAGTGTCTTTAAAAGGTTCATGATATATATCCCAATTTCTTTTAGGAACATTAATATGAGAAGCAAAGGCTTTAAAGTAATCTTTACTATTATATGTGAGTCCGTACGTCGTCAAAAAATTTTGCTGCCAAAGATTGGACACATCTTGACCGTAGAATCTTACTAAACGTCTCCCGCTTGTCATCCAGCCATCTGTGCCCACAACATCTTCACTTCCCAAAAATATGACATAGTCACGGGATTGCATAGTCAGAGGAGCAATCATGGGATTGCCATATTCAGGTGATTGCATACTCAATATATGAAGACCAATCAAGTGATAAAGCAACGAGGAAGGTGAATCAATTAGGAAATTAAAGCAATCAGCCA
>NC_061508.1:345243371-345303996 GCF_022539505.1 Lolium rigidum
ATCTGGAAGGGAGGTACATGGAAAACAATCAGCCACATGATAATGCACATATTTTTGGATGCAGCTTTGCATGTGCACGTCAAATATATAATTTAATCTATGATTCCTTCCCTTCGCCTTCCACTTTTGCCGCTACACCGCGAGGCCGAGGAGCTGGGTGATGGAGCGACGAGGACAACTCGAGGCGTTTATTTGTTTGTAGTTCCTGAGCATAAATCTGGGTCAAAAAAAATATAGTGAAGTGACATGTCATTAAAAGTCTTGCCACATTTTTAATTTACGCTTTTCTCAAGTTAACCACAAAAATAGGTCATCTTATTTTGACAATGTAACATCATATTTCTTGTTCAAGTTAACATCATATTTCTTGCTCAAGTTAGCATCATGTATTCTTGTTCAACTGCACGCTTGCACAGTTTATGTTGGTTCAGCGCTGCCAGCCCTGCCCCGTGTGCTAATAGGGTTGGGTTGGTGCATTTCAACGGTCCCTATCTGATTTTCCACACGGATGTTTGAATGATGAGATTGTAAAGGAAGACATTTTAGATTTTACCCGTAGTGTGGTAGTCGGGTTATACGGTGGTATACTGCTATAGAAAAAAACTCCCCTTGGATGTTTGTAGTAGATGAAAGTTTATTATTTTCTATGAGTGTTTCACTACATGTGTACAAAATATTGCACTTCGATTGAACTGATGGCAAGCTTGGTTGGGTTCCAATTCCATGTCCAACTTCAGTCTAGTGCATCTGCAAAGTTCATAATAGAATTTATTCAAAAGTACTCCATGATAGAGTGGAAAATGGTACAATATTGCTTCGATGCCGGATGTGACATTAGACTGTTTATTAGTAGTGAAATGGGCATTTAATAAAGGGATTTCTATTTTCGTGCCCTAGGGTCCTTAGTTGTGCTCAGTTTTCCCCAGCCGCTTAGTTTTTCCTCAGTTTTGCCAAAGCCCTTGTGTGAAACCCTCACAAGTGCTGGAACGGTCGGTTGCCCGACGGGTCAAAAACTTTGACCGTTATCTGCTGACTAGTGGGGCCACATAGAGCCTGCAAAGACACATCAAACCATCCATCTTTGTTTGACCGTAAGCATCACCGTGTCCCTGACCAAAACACGGACGAGTGGGGCTTCGGTATATCGAATGACAAGTAGGGCCATGACACTGATACAAGGGGCAATACACGGGTAGGATTAGATTTTTTAATGGAGCTCTACAGCGATGGCACGGAGGAGGTGGCCTGCGGGGTGCCGAGATGAGATCGACGTCCACAAAGAACTGCATGAGGCGAGACCAGACACATTAGATAGATATGAACTAGACGCGTTTAACCATGCAAAGAAGAGAAGAAATGGTCGAGGATATCGACGACTACCTCAACACTTTGACTGACGATGTCGAACACGAACGCGAGCAATGTAGAGAAAACTAGTGACTCTCCTTTCTGGCGTGTATAGATGGGTGCTAGGGGAGTGTGGTGGCGAAGGGAAAGACCTCACGGTGGTCTGTTGCATCCAGCATAGCGGGGCGGCGTGGCCGTGCCCATAGCGGCGTGCATGTTCGGCATTGGCATCAGCATGTACGTTCGGCATTGGCCTCGATGGTATCTCTGGTGTGTCAGTGATCGAATGAGGGGACGGCATTGAGGGTGCATCCCGACGGTGACCTAGCAGTGGCGGCGAGCATAGCCGTTCTGACCATGCCGATATCGGCATCGGCATCGTTTGGAGGCTGTGGTGCTCGAATCAAGATGGGATTTGTTTCTTGTACGCCAAAATGAATCTGAAACAAGTTTCCTGTTGAAGGTTAGATAAAATACGAAAGTTTGTAACTAAAAAATTTACTGGCACCATGGTGAGGTTCTTTTTGATAGAGCTATAAGGTTCGGCAAAAGTTTTTGACACTTTTTAGATATTCCTTGTTGTTACACGTATGGCATCATGTATGGAAAATTTGGGGTTATTTGGAGATGTTAAAAAAATCACTTTGCTTAAGCGCATGTCGTTTGGTCTCACTGAAACCAGCTTTTGTAACAAGCTAGGTTTTTTCGACCTTCTTTAAATGACCTCAAAAATCATACAGATGATCTTCTATACAAAGATAGGTAGATTGTTTCATTTTTACATTTTTTTAAACTTTTATTTCCCTTTATAATACCAAGTTGATTTTCAGGTCAAAACCTCGAAAGTTAACATAAGTAGATGGTGAACCCTCCCAAACTTCAAATACAGAGATAGATAGATTGTTTCGTTTATCAGTTTTAGCGTGAAAAGTAATGGCTACAAGAAATCGGTGATGGTTTATCATTTTTTGCGTGAAATGGCTACAAGAAATCGGTGATGGTTTATCATTTTGGCGTGAAAAGTAATGCCTACAACAAATCGGTGATGGTTTATCATTTTTTGCATGAAAAGTAATGGCTACAAGAAATCGGTGATGGTTTGTCATTTTTTGCGTGAAAAGTAATGCCTACAAGAAATCGGTGATGATTTATCAATTTTTGCGTGAAAAGTAATGCCTAAAAGATTTTATAATTTTTAGCGCGTGAAAAATAATACAGAAAACCAAACTTGCTGAATCCGGTGGCAAACTTGGTACTTAGCATACATAGAGGGTGGAAGGTAGCCGCCGATAGAGAGAGAGGGTGGTGGCCCCGATCAGAGAGAGGGGGGTTATCCTGCCCATTAGATCATACGATCAACGGTCGACGGGCACGATCCGCGTGACAAGGGCTAGACCAATCAGAGCAAGGTTGGACGTCTGTGAGAAATTGTGAAGGGAGAGGGCAAAACTGAGTAGTATCAAGAAACCAAGGGCACGTGAGTAGTAAACAGACTAAGGGGTTCAAATATGAGATTTAAAAAATGGAAAATACGTGTTTTGTACAATGAAACCCATCTTTGCCCACCTCAAACTATTTGTAATACAAATATACATGAGTTTGAAAATTGTGGCCTCATTCAGACAAAATATGTTTTGGGGGAAGCTGTTTTGGGAAGGGCTTATTGTGGAAAGCCATGCACCTTCATAGCTACTAGGTGACTTGAGAAGTGGCAATTTCTGGTAAAACTTGATTTATCTATGATTGTTATGGTTCCCAATGTGGCAGGTCGTGTAAGAAGACTCCATGAGTATGTGCCACTATGGTTTTATAGTTTTGGAATTTTTTGCACATTAAATGACTTATTTAACTAGCTTAATCTCATTTGTTGACTCTCTGTTGACCAGCCACTTGAGGGTAAAACTGAGTATATTGCACTAGCCAGTATTAGCACTCAAGGGGAAAACTGAGCACACAAAAAATGCTAGTATAAGACTCGAGGGTATACCTAAGCATATCTAAATTTCCAGGGTTAGACTCGAGGACGCGTGTTGCGGTGCAGAAGTGGAAGACGTGCAATTGTTGACGCGTAGGACGCGGTGTAGAAGTTGAAGACGTGCAATCGTGGACGCGTGTCGCGGTGCAGAAGTCGAAGACATGCAGACATGCAATAGTGGACGCGTAGGACGCTGGTCGCATTTAGGACCCCTCGCCTTTATAGATGCCTCTCCCTGTTCGCCTCCTCGCACTATCACTGTCACTCTCACTCCCTCACGCAACGCCGCCTCTCACGTCCCATCATCTTCTCCAAAGCAAAAAACCCTCCCCCTCTTCTCTGCCGGTGATGGACAAGGAGAATGTGAATCCCATCGTCCTCGACGCCATCGACTGCGAGTTCGTAGGCTCCAAGTGACATAGGCATCCCCAATGGGCCTGCCGAAGAAGGTACCCGGGGTTTACTGAAGGCCCACGACCCGGTGATTACAAAGCCCGGAAGCCCAATAAGGTGTCGATATGGAAGATAGAGATGTATTAGGAATAGAGACTTGTAATTATACGGAATGGACTCCAAGAGTCTCCCGCTGTTTGTAACTTGTACATCACGGGAACCCTCGGCTTCGCCTCCTATATAAGGGGGAGTCGAGGGAGAAAGAAAGGATCGATTCATTGTCAACACAACCCTAGTTTTTAGCAGTCGAGCACCTTTTCGGCTGAAACCTTCGAGATTTACTTGCCCTCTACTTTCCATGAAACCCTAGTGTACAACTTGTAGGCATTGACAAGTTGATACCTTGTCAATTGGCGTCGTCTGTGGGAATTAGAGGCGACAAGGAGCTGATCTCGATGGCACGTTCAACATCGTCGACATCTTCGGTGGCAAGCAACGCGATGGATGGAGGTAAACAGATCAAAACTGGTATCATTGATTTTGTTCCTCACCCTCCCGCTCGTGTGGATGCATATGCCTACCTGCAGGAGCCAATGGAGATGACGTCCGGAAGTTTCCACTTATGGATCGGGAGAGAAGGATCACATCGTCTAGCGGCACCGATTTGTTCGGGACCGTTAGCGGTTGGTTCCGATTTCTCAGGATCATCATCGTCAATCAAGTCAACCAACGAGGAAACTTCGTCGGCAAGCTACGTCAAGCCCGCCGCCGGCGGAGATCTCGCCAATCTGTTCGGCGGGATGTCTTTCGGGTCGTTCACGGACTCCGATCTAGACAGCGACTCTGAAAGCATCGACAGCTTCAACTTCATCGACATATCTACTTCTATTAGGGAGGTCTTTGCCGATCGTTACGATGGTGTCACCGACCCCGAAGATGAACACACAATGCCAACATACCATCAAGTATGTGCAATCGGCGACTCAAGTCGTCCAGATGATGAAGCATCAGAGGCTTTTGATGATTTGGGAAATCCATACATCGATCCCACTGACCTCACGCGAGGATTGGGAAGCAAGTACGTCAGGCCTACACCTCGCCAGAGGTTACAACTTTCGCAAGCAGCTTGGGACAGATCAGCAAGAGCCATGAACGGCACAGAGCCGGTGACTACCACGGCTACGGTGGAAGAGCTGCAAGCGTATCAATATAGACTTGCACGTGCTAACCGAGAGTTGGAAAAACAAAGGTTGATACTCGAGCAAAGAAAAGTTGCAGCCTCCGCGTCAAGCAGGCGAAGAGCTGAGCAAAGTCGACAATCAGGAACTTCAGGAGATAACCATAGAGCGGCTCGTGATAGGGGAAGATCTCGATTGGCGCATATACCTGAAGGCGAGCGGGAGCATCTGATCCAAAACCTTGACATGTCCTTTATGTCGATAGATACAAGAGGAAATATCATCCCCAAAACACCGGAAGATGGATACATGGCGACTCAAACCTATATATTGGCATCCAGGTCACCTCCTGGAGATCCAAGAGAAGAATTATACAACATGGCTATGGCAGGAGTTGGAGCCATGGGAACAGCGTTCGCAAGTACAAGCGCACCACCTGAAGGTGCCCCAAGGCAAAATAGTCCTCGACCCGCTGTGGTAACGCAAGATCCTCCAAGGATAGGTGACGCGAGAGATACAACGACACAAGCACGAGTCGATAGAGCACGACAAGAAAAGAGAGAACGTCGGCATTCACCAGAAGTAGATGAGGAAGAAATGTGTGGGCTCCCTTGCTTCACTCGACGAGTTCGCAAAACTCGGGTTCCGTCTGGGTTCAAATTACCCGACAACTACAAAAAATTCGATGGTTTGCAAGACCCTGAGGACTGGTTAGTCGACTACCTGGAGACAGTGAAGTTGACAGGTGGAACCAAAGCAACTACCATGCAGAGCATCTAGGTCCACCTAAGCAGAGCCGCAAGATCATGGATAAAAAAGGTACCAGCAGGATCCATCGACAACTGGGAAACTTTCGAGGACATGTTTGTGAAAAAAATTCTATCCACGTGCAAGAAACCCGCATCAATAGAACAGCTAAGGGCCTGCAGGCAGAAGTTTGATGAGCCAATGAGGATGTATATCCAGAGGTGGAACATCATAAAAAATTCGGCAGAGAACATATCTGATGAAAGAGCAATAGATGCGTTTGTTGCGGGGATCCGAAGAAAGGACTTACTCGCTGGGCAGATGGAGAAGATGTTGTCCAAAACAAATGACACAGGTCACCTAACGAAGATCGCAACAGGAAAAACAATCAAAATAGACGTCGTTTTTCTCGACAGTTCTCAGACTACGATGGCCCCGGCCAAGTAGCGGCTGGTTTCCGAGGTGATAGTGGAAGAAATCATCGAGATGACTATCAGAGGAGTAACGAGCAGCGTAGTGACTACAGGGATGCTCCCCGCTCTAGCAGGAAAAATAGTGGACCAAGGTTCCAAAGGCCATATGTATCACCCGAGGATCTTTTGAATGGACCATGCCAGATGCACTTCTTTCTCGATAATACTGGGAAAAGACAGTCGGGTCATCTTCAGAAGGAGCCGAACTTTCCTAGCATTACATAGATACGCAGGACATACCAATGCACAGGCAGCAAGCAGGAACACCCAGGGGCCAAGGAGTGAGATCACCTTCCACCTCCACCCGCAATTACCGATGAAAATCGACATCAGTTGCAATTGGCGGTAACCCTAGCCAACAACGACCCTTATATTGACACAACGGGAGCAGTGTCGATCATTCAGAAAGGTAGACCTTCGAATAGGGCCCAAAAGGTGATTTCGCGACAAGTTTACATGGCAGAGAAGATGCCTCCACCAACGAGCCAGTACTTGAACTGGTCAGCACAGGACATCGGGTTCACCCAAGCGGACCACCCGCCTCAAGTTCCTCGACGAGGGCAATCGGCTATGATTCTGCCAGCGGTGATCGCAGGATTCAACGTATCGCGCGTGTTCATAGATGGAGGGAGCAGCTTAAACCTTATGTACGCAGATACATTGAGGAAGATGAACATATCTCTGGTAAATTTAACACCAACTGACACGCGCTTCCACGACATCACGCCCGAAAAACCAAGTTATCCGTTGGGAAAGATCAATCTCGACGTTCAGTTTGGAACTCGAGAGAATTACAGAAGAGAGAAACTGGAGTTCGAAGTCGTGGATTTTCCATCACAATATCATGCTCTACTGGGATGGCCCGCTTATGCTAGATTTATGGCAGTACCACATTATACATACTTGTTATGGAGGCTCCCTGGACCCAAGGGTCCAATTACGGTAAAAGGGAGTTTTGCTCTAGAAGATAAGTGCGACAAGGATTTCCACAGGATGTCAGAAACTTTCGGGATGCAGGCAGAATACATGGCGTCAAGGTTAACAACTGACTATGATGTGTTGCCTGACGGAGGATGGCCGCTTAAGGAGCAAACTTTCAACACCTCCAAGAACTCAAAGGAAGTGCAGATCCACCCGACGGATCCTAAGAAGATGATAGCTATCGCAACAAACATGGATAGCACATAGGAAAGCGCGCTCGTCGAGTTCCTCCGTGAGCGCTGGGAAATCTTCGCATGGTGACCAGCTGACATGCCAGGAGTACCCAGGGAACTTGCCGAGCACCCCCTTAATCTGGATCCAAGGGCTAGGCCAATTCGACAACCTTTGCGGCGTTTTTCGGAACCAAACCGGAAAGCTATGCTATCAGAAACTAATCGACTTCGAGAAGAAAATTTCATCAGGGCGCTGCACACAGAGGCCACATGGGTAGCTAACCCAGTTATGGTCCCGAAGAAAAACACTGATGTCCTTCGCATGTGCGTCGACTTCACGTGTCTCAATAAACATTGTCCAAAGGATCACTTTCCCCTCCCGAGGATCGATCAAATTATCGACTCCACAGCGGGATGCGAACGTCTTTCCTTCCTGGACGCGTATTCTGGTTACAACCAGATCCTCCTAAAAGAAGAAGATGAGGTCAAAACAACTTTTATAACCCCTTATGGTGTGTTCTGCTACAGAACAATGCCCTTCGGGTTGAAAAAACGCGGGAGCTACCTACCAGAGGATGATGCAAAAGTGTCTCGCCACGCAGATCGGCAAGAACATTCAAGTGTACATCGACGACGTCGTCATAACAACAAAATAGGGATTATCTTTGATTGATGATCTTCGAGAAACCTTCAACAACCTCTACAACTTTCGCCTCAAGCTAAACCCGACGAAATGTTCCTTCGGTGCTCCCGCGGGAGAACTCCTCGGATACTTAGTATCGACAAGAGGAATTGAGGCGAACCTTGAGAAGATACAAGCCATCGTGACAATGAGTGAGATGGCTCGAGGTCGACAACAATTTCCTTGCTTCCGGTCATATGACTTGTGGCTCCACTATCAACCACCCATTTAGCGCCACCGGAAGCATAGTCCTACAAGGAATCAAGTCTTGGATTTAGGTACCCATTTTTCAATGGGTCCTATCATGTTAGTCACAAGGGGTTTGGGAACCCAAATAGTCCAATCAACATTGTCCTCTTGAGGACCAATAAAGCGAGCACAAATATGTCCATAGTAATCAATAAAAAGAACATGATAAGGGTTGTTAGAGCCGGCGAAACCCTTCGTGGTGGAGTCGGGAACTCCATCCCTCCTTGAGTTAGGGTTCCCTCCCTCATGGTTGATCTCCATGTTCTCCTTGTTCTTCTTCTTCTTGGTCCTCCTACTTCTCTTCCTCTTTGGCTTGGTAGCCACTCCTCCTTCATTGCACGAGCCCTCATTGGCTCTATCTTTGGCTTGAATGACTCCTTCCAAGTACTTGGCTTGGATTTGGAGTCTATCAATCTTGGCCTTCAATCGATTGACTTCATCTTCATGCTCCGGGTGAGGGTGGGTGATATCAAACACTTGGACCTCCTTTTCCTTTGTTCACCCGGAAATGTTCCATCAAAGCTTCTTCTTGGAGAGAGTTCATCTTCATGAGTAGACGTGTGCCACTCTCCATTTTGGCAATATCACCTTCATGGTTGCAACACGCACGGTCCTTGCTCAAGGGAAAGTACTCCTTTAAGGCTTCTTCTTGCATGGAGTTGACCTCCATGAGCTTAGATTCGCTTCTCTTCAAGGAGGCTATTTCTTCCTCATGATCACAACAAGTAACCTTATCTTTGCTCATGCGGAGGCACTCCATCAAGGACTCTTCTTGCATACCACTCAAACTCAATAGCTTGGCCTTGGTGCTCTCAAGAGTGGCAATTTCTTCTTCATGATTGCAACATGAGGTCTTCTCCTTGCACAAGTGGTAATACTCATCCAAGGCTTCTTCTTGAAGAGCATTGACCTCTAAGAGAAGAGCATTGTGCCTCTAATGAACCACAAGTATAGGGGATCGCAACAGTCTTCGAGGGAAGTAAAACCCAATTTATTGATTCGACACAAGGGGATCCAAAGAATATTTGTAAGCCTTAACAGCGGAGTTGTCAATTAAGCTGCACCTGGAAACAGACTTGCTCGAAAGAGTTTATCAGTAGCAACAGTTTTATAGCAGTAGTAGTAGTGAAATATCAGCAGCAGTGTAACAAAGACAGCAGTAGTGATTATAGTAAACATCAGGATTAAAATATTGTAGGCACAGGGATGGATGAACGGGCGCTGCATCGATGAGAGAAATCATATAACAATCAAGGTAGGGCATTTGCAGATAGTAATAAAACAGTATCCAAGTACTAAACAATCCATAGGCATGTGTTCCATATTTAGTCGTACGTGATCGCAATGAGAAACTTGCACAACATCTTTTGTCCTACCAGCCGGTGGCAGCCGGGCCTCTAGGGAATCTACTCGGAAATTAAGGTACTCCTTTTAATAGAGCACCGGAGCAAAGCATTAACACTCCGTGAACACATGTGATCCTCATATCACCGCCTTCCCCTCCGGTTGTCCCAATTTCTGTCACTTTGGGGCCTCGGGTTCCGGACAGCAATATGTGTATACAACTTGCAGGTAAGATCATAAAACAATGCATATCATCATGAAACAATAACATGTTCAGATCTGAGATCATGGCACTCGGGCCCTAGTGACAAGCATTAAGCATAACAAGTTGCAACAATATCATAAAAGTACCAATTACGGATACTAGGCACTATGCCCTAACAATCTTATGCTATTACATGACCAATCTCATCCAATCCCTACCATCCCCTTCAGCCTACAGCGGGGGAATTACTCACACATGGATGGGGGAACATGGCTGGTTGATGGAGAGGCGTCGGTGGTGATGATGGCGATGATCTCCTCCAATTCCCCGTCCCGGCGGAGTGCCAGAACGGAGTTTCTGGTCCCGAGACGGAGTTTCGCGATGGCGGCGGTGTTCTGGATGTCTTCTGGCGATTTCGTCTAACCCCCGTGCGTTTTTAGGTCGAAGCCCTTAAGTAGTCCAGAGGGGGGCGTCGGAGGCTGGCCGAGGCGGCCTCACCATAAGGCGGCGCGCCCCCCTCCTAGGCCGCGCCGGCCTATGGTGTGGAGGCCGTGGGCCTCCCCCTGGCCTGCCCTTCTGGCTCCGTGAGTCTTCTGGGGAAAATAGGCCCTTCGTAATTAATCCCGGGGATTTTCCTGAAAGTTGAGTTTCGCACAAAAACAAGACACCAGGGCAATTCTGCCAAAAACAGCGTTAGTCTGTGTTAGTTGTATCCAAAATACACAAATTAGAGGCAAAACAATAGCAAAAGTGTTCGGGAAAGTAGATACGTTTTGGACGTATCAACTCCCCCAAGCTTAGCTTATTGCTTGTCCTCAAGCAATTCAGTTAACAACCGAGTGCGATAAAAGAACTTTCACGAACACATTTGTTCATATGATGTAAATATTCTCATGATATGGACAAGTACTTAGGCAATTCATAATAAGATACATGCAAATAAAGTCATCTAATAGCTATGTCAATCATGGAAAAGGTACCAACAAATTAATAATAAGCATCATGAATCATGTCTATCAGCAAGATTGCAATGTTCATAGAAGGATATGATAAAGTGGTATCTCGCTTGCCCGTATTTGTACAGCAAAACATAAATGCTCGGGCACCTTCGAAGTTCATGGGGAGACTAGAAGTAGAGATTATCAAAGATAAAAGCATCAAAGTTATACCACAGTTAATCACATTTTGGGACAAGCATATTGTACTAAGAATGACAGTTGTGCTCTCAAGAAGGTGCTCAAAGAAAGGATGGAGACTCAATGTAAAAGTAAAAGATTGACCCTTCGCAGAGGGAAGCAGGGATTAACATGTGCTAGAGCTTTTCATTTGTAAAACAGGAGTAAAATTATTTTGAGAGGTGTTTGTTGTTGTCAACGAATGATAGTGGGTACTCTAACTACCTCGTCAACCGGACTTTCAAGAGCGGCTCCCATGAAGGACGTTATCTCTACCAAGCAAGGTAAATCATCCCTCTTCTCTTTTGTTTACACATGTATTTTAGTTTTATTATGGATGACACTCCCCCAACCTTTGCTTACACAAGCCATGGCTAACCGAATCCTCGGGTGCCTTCCAACATTCACATACCATGGAGGAGTGTCTATTTGCAAATTAAGTTGCTTACTGATAAATCAGGGCAAAACATGTGAAGAGAATTATTGATGAAAGTTAATTAATTGGGGCTGGGAACCCCGTTGCCGGCTCTTTTTGCAAAATTATTGGATAAGCGGATGTGCCACTAGTCCATTGATGAAAGTATGTCAGGAGTAAATGACAAGGTTGAAAGATAAACACCACATACTTCCTCATGAGCTATAAAACGTTAACACAAATTGAGAAGCATTTTGAAGGTTTAAAGGTAGCACATGAGAATTTACTTGGAATGGTTGAAAATGCCATGCATAGGTATTTATGGTGGACACTTTGGAATAACTTGGTTTTCAGGGGTTTGGAAGCACGAGCAGCGTTCCCGCTCAGTACAAGTGAAGGCTAGCAATAGACTGGGAAGCGACAATCAAGAGAGCAGTAACTGTCATAATCATGCTTGTGACAAAATAAATTAACGGAGGCATAAAAGTGATACAAGAACTCTGAGGCAAAGTAAATCATCGAGGCTTAATTGACTTTTGTTCAGTCATATGCATGCGTGAGCATGTGCCAAGTTGATTCAAGTGAATTATTCAGAGGAGGATACCACAATGTCATACCTATTTATGAATAAAACAATGCAAGCAAATATTTATGACATGCTACTCATATTAATAGATTGGAGCTAAACATGAGAGATCATGAACTACTAGACTTTCTTAAATGACATATACCTCACATGAACCAACTAAGCATGCTCACATGGATGAGTATATGTACAAAAATGAAAACAAATAGAGTTCATACCAGCCTCTCACCACAGTCGAGTTGTCGTAGATCGTCATTATTGCCTTTTCACTTGTGTAGCTTGAATAATATGGAATGAAAACCAAGCTCCAGCCACCGGAGACCGCTGAACTCCATAATGAACTTTACAAAACCAAAGAAGAACAACAAATATTTTTGGTGTTTTCGAATTGGAAACAAGAACAAAAGGAAACAAGCAAACAAAGCAAAATCTTTTTGGATTTTCTTATAGCAAACCAACGATAGCAAATAAAGCAAAATAGGAACAAGAAACCAAAATAAACAAATGGTAAAGAGAAACAACAGAAATATTTTTGGTCTTTTTGTGTTTTAGGAAAGAAACAAAGCAAAAACAAGAAAATGAAAACTAAAAGAGTCACATAAACACAAAGCAGCAGAAATTCGTCAAACTTGACAACAGTACAGTAATCGATTTTTACAAAAATCTTCCGCTGCTCAGCTCGAAAAGTGCTCAACTAATGAAAGTTAGATAATAACCTGGGGAACATGCACAAAAATTGGCTTCGCAAAATAACGTTCTGGCTGTTTTTGAGAATTTTTTTGGTATCAGTCCAGAATCTGTTTTCAAACAGCACTTCCCCAAATATCATCTCCCTCTTATTAGAAACCACTTTAAGAAGCTAAACAAGTATGTACAAGTATCCAGCAATTGTAATATGCAATGAATGAGTGATGCCGGCATACCTCCCCCCAAGCTTAGGCTTTTGGCCTAAGTGGAGATCAACCCCAGCGAGGGTCAGGGTTCCACGCCGGTGGATCGTACATGGTGTAGTCATAATAAGGTCCCTGTGCAGAAGAAAAGGGTGAAGGCTCCACATTCCCAAAATGTTGATGTGAAGAGCTCGCTGCATCGGATGACAAGTCGAGGTGTTCCTCGGCCTCCTCCGCGCCGTCCCTTGCATGATGGCCATCCCCCTCTATGTATGCATTTAGTTCCTCTTCCGTGACCGACCAATTTTCCCTGGAAGCAAGGTCAAACAAAGCAGGTGCGAGCAAATCCTACTAGCCTTTCAGTTCTTTTAGTTGTTCTCCAATTTTTCTTGTAAAATGTTATCTCATAAGACAGGTTACTCAGATTAGATCGGTTAGAAACAAAGTCATGTTTTATCATTGAAACAATATCGAGTTTCTCTACAGAAAGCTGAACATCAAGAGGGTGAGGTTCTACACCATGCATGGCTAGCAAGCGAGAGGCAATGAGACCTCCACAAATCCCTCCTTTATCACGGTTAGTAGCAAGTCTAAAGGCTATTAAAGCACCCAAATTATAAGTCCTATCATGTTGCAATGCAGCACCTAGGAAAGCCAAATCCTGGATAGATAACTTATTTGCATTCTGTCTAGCAAGAACGCACTTGGTGATGAAGTAAGCAAAGTAGCGAATAGCTGGGAGTTGAATGCTACGAATTTTACCACTCTCTTCTGAGAAGCTTCTCCCTTGACAGATCATCTTGTATAGACTCAAGAGTTCCTGCGGCGACCCCCTAATCTTCTCACAAGATCCCCATTGTGGCACTCTAATAGCTGCACAAAAATCAGCAAAAGGCAAGTCGATGGTTTTATTATAAATTTTATATCGAACCATGGGGTTAGGTTGGGACCAATAGAATTCAAAATCCTGCACCACCGACATGGTTAGTTTTGCATATTGGTAAGGTTCACCAACAACAAAACTTTCCAACCCCGCATTGGAAATCAGATTTTGAACATCTTGCAAGATTCCTGCACTCCTCATAAAATCAGTGCATGGGTAGTAGGAGGGGTATACTCCCTCTTCGCGGTGAACTCTCATAACTTCTTGCACCTCCAATTCTTGTTGGTTAAGTTGGTGCCTATTCCACTCCATTTTCTGAAATTTTTCAACAAACATTATAAAAGTTGATTTGGAGACATATAATGAGGGAAACTACTATAGGAACTTGGTAGGTACTAAACATGCATCAAAACTAATTTTTACAACTTAGAACAAGCATGCAAGCTCACTTAACATGTTACCTACAGCAGCAAAATATTCAAGATATACTCAACCAAACAAAATTCTATTTGGATAACGGAGGAGTCACATACGAGAGCAAATGTGCCAAATTTCGACGAACTGGCTGAGCAAAGAGATCGAGAAATCTTGAGCTCTTGAGCAGAAACGCGAGTGAGAGAAAGTGAGTACGAGTTTTTTCGGGAGAGAGAGTAGAATGGGAGGAAGAGATGAGTTAGTGGGGCAAGGAGGGGCCCACACCACAGGGTGGCGCGCCCCCCTCCTTGGCCGCGCCGGCACATGGGGGGCAGCCCCAGGGTGCCCCACTGGTCAGCCCCTGGTGCTCCCGTGTAGCTCTTCGAAAAATAAGACCAACGGTATAATTTTTGTAAATTTTTGAAAACTTTGAAAAATGCACATTTCTGGGTGTCAAAATTATTATTGCAGGGCAGAAAAAGATTTTCAAACCTCTAAACAACTAAAGCATCTTGCAAAACAAGTAGTGCTACAGCAAGTAAAACAAGTGGAGGAAGAAAGAAATGTTGTTTAGCTCTTCTATGCATATAAAATGTACTTGTTAACAAGGTTGATCAAGTCTTGCCACCAAATAAATTTTACATGACATAAGAAGAAATAAACCTCAAATCAATCATGTTACCTTGTATTGAATTGATATGGATCCAATCATAATATTTTGATATCCTTGTTTAGGCTCATATATAGGACAATCAATAACTCCCACTTTGATAGTTCTCACATTAGAAATTGTATTAACTCCACATACTTTATCAATCTTCTTGGGAAAATAAACAGTATGCTCCTTGTCATCAACATTGAAAGTAACTTTTCCTTTATTGCAATCAATAACAGCCCCTGCAGTGTTAAGAAAAGGTCTCCCAAGAATAATAGACATATTATCATCTTCAGGCATTTCCAACACAACAAAATCAGTTAATATTAAGCAATTAATTATTAGTAACTTGAACAGGAACATCCTCACATATACCAACAGGAATAACAGTAGATTTATCAGCCATTTGCAAAGATATATCAGTTGGTATCAACTTATCTAAATAAAGTCTCTTATAAAGAGAAAAAGGCATAACACTAACACCTGCTCCCAAATCACATAGAGCAGTTCTAACATAATTATTCTTGATGGAACAAGGAATAGTCGGTATACCCGGGTCGCCCAGCTTCTTTGGAACTTTGCCATTGAAAGAGTAATTAGCAAGCATAGTGGAAATCTCCTCATTAGGAATTTTCCTTTTGTTAGAGACAATATCTTTCATATACTTTGAATAAGGAGGCAATTTAATAGCATCAGACAAAGGGATTTGCAGGAACAAAGGTTTCATCCAATCACAAAATTTATTATAGTGTTCTTCCTCCTTTGATTTTAGTTTCTTAGCAGGAAAAGGCATTTGCTTTTGAACCCAAGGTTCCCTTTCATTACCATGTTTCTTAGCAATAAAATCTTCTTTAGTATACTTTTTATTTTTAGCATGCTTTTCAGGTTCATCTTCAACCTCTTCTTTATCAGAAGCATCATTCTTATCATTATCTTTATCATATTCATTACCACTTTCAGTTTCAGCATCAGAAATAGAAATACTATTAGGATCATTAACAGGAGGATTCTACAACAGTTTTATGTTTCTTCTTCTTTTTCTTAGAAGGAGCACTAGTTTCAGTTCGTTGAGAATCTTGTTCAACTCTTTTGGGATGCCCCTCGGGATATAGAGGATCCTGAGTAGAAACACCGCCTCTAGTTGTTACTTCATAAGCATGTTTTTCTTTAGAACTATTTTTTAACAAGTCATTTTGCACTTTAGTGAGTTGATCAATTTGAGTTTGAACCATATGAAAATGTTTAACAAGCATCTTAACATCATTGGAGGTTCTCTCCACAATACCATGCAATTCACTAATAGCTCGAGAATTTTCCATTAAATGATTCTCTACTCTCATATTAAAATTATCTTGCTTAACAATATAATTATCAAACTCATCTAAACATTGAGCAGGAGGTTTTGAGTACGGAATATCTTCCCTACTAAAGCGTTGAAGAGAATGTACCTCAATCATGGATGAAGGGGGAGTTATCTTACATAAATCTTCTATGGGGGGTAAATTCTTCACATCTTCGGATTTAATTCCCTTCTCTTTAAGAGATTTCTTGGCTTCCCTCATATCTTCATCATTTAATTTAATCATACCCCTCTTCTTCAATATTGGTGTTGGGGTTGGTTCAGGTGTAGTCCAATCATCATGATTTCGGCCTATTCTAGCCAATAATTCTTCATCGTCGTCTGGAGTTCTTTTCCTGAAAACACAACCAGCACAACTATCCAGGTATGCCCTAGACTCAATGGTTAGTCCACTATAAAATATATCAAGTAAGTCATGCTTTTCCAAATCATGTCCAGGCCGAGCTCGATAAGAGAGCAAAACCTTGCCCAAGCTTCGGGCAATTTCTCTCCATCTTCCAGGTCAAAACTATAAATTTTCTGCAAAGCAATATGTTGAGCACTAGCAGGAAAGTATTTCCGAAAGAAAACATCAAGCAAATCACTTGGACTATCAATAGAATCAGGAGGCAAACTATTATACCAAGTTTTAGCATCATCCTTTAATGAGAAAGGAAAAAATTTAGCAACAAAATAAGTACGCTTCTTGATATCATCAGAAAACAAGCTACTCAAAGTAGACAGCTCAATCATGTGTTCTACAACACTTTCTTTTTCAGTACCACAAAAAGGTGTTTTCTCAACAATAGATATATGAGATAAATCAAGAGAAAAATCATAATCCTTATCCTTAATGTTTATAGGAGATGTGGCAAATTTAGGATCAGGAGACAATTTATATCTAACAGTATGTTGTGCAAGAAGCTTTTTAATATTACTTGTACCAGTAGTAGCATTGCATTTATCAATGAAATCATCATCAAGTTCAACATAGTCTTCATCAAGATCATCACTAGAGTATTCAACAGACTCAGGTGAATTAACTGGTGTAGCAGTATTTTCATTAGGAGTTTCAGTATTTTCAATTTGTCTAGACCTAGCAATTGTAGCATCTAGAAAAGATCCTAACGAACCACTATCATCAAGCACAGCAGAAGCATCATCAAAATTATAAGAATTTTCAGATTCAGCAGAAGTACCAGCATGTGAAGCTTGTGGTGGTGAAACAAGTTCACTTATCACAGATGGTGAATCAAGAGCAGCAGAGGTACTCAGAGTTGTACCTTTTCTTGTAGTGGATGGTAATATGGCGACTTTAGTATCGCGAGGTTTACCCATGATGGAGAATTTGCAGCGAACAATATCAATCCAAGTGAACTTGCAAATAAAGCTATGCTCCCCGACAATGGCGCCAGAAAATAGTCTTGATGACCCACAAGTATAGGGGATCGCAACAGTCTTTGAGGGAAGTAAAACCCAATTTATTGATTCGACACAAGGGGAGCCAAAGAATATTTGTAAGCCTTAACAGCGGAGTTGTCAATTCAGCTGCACCTGGAAACAGACTTGCTCGCAAGAGTTTATCAGTAGCAACAGCTTTATAGCAGTAGCAGTAGTGAAATATCAGCAGCAGTGTAACAAAGACAACATTAGTGATTATAGTAAACAACAGGATTAAAATACTGTAGGCACAGGGATGGATGAACGGGCGCTGCATGGATGAGAGAAATCATATAACAATCAAGGTAGGGCATTTGCAGATAGTAATAAAACAATATCCAAGTACTAAACAATCCATAGGCATGTGTTCCATATTTAGTCGTACGTGCTCGCAATGAGAAACTTACACAACATCTTTTGTCCTACCAGCCGGTGGTAGCCGGGCCTCTAGGGAATCTACTGGAAATTAAGGTACTCCTTTTAATAGAGCACCGGAGCAAAGCATTAACACTCCGTGAACACATGTGATCCTCATATCACCGCCTTCCCCTCCGGTTGTCCCAATTTCTGTCACTTTGGGGCCTCGGGTTCCGGACATCAATATGTGTATACAACTTGCAGGTAAGATCATAAAACAATGCATATCATCATGAAACAATAACATGTTCAGATCTGAGATCATGGCACTCGGGCCCTAGTGACAAGCATTAAGCATAACAAGTTGCAACAATATCATAAAAGTACCAATTACGGATACTAGGCACTACGCCCTAACAATCTTATGCTATTACATGACCAATCTCATCCAATCCCTACCATCCCCTTCAGCCTACAGCGGGGGAATTACTCACACATGGATGGGGGAAACATGGCTGGTTGATGGAGAGGCGTCGGTGGTGATGATGGCGATGATCTCCTCCAATTCCCCGTCCCGGCGGAGTGCCAGAACGGAGTTTCTGGTCCCGAGACGTAGTTTCGCGATGGCGGCGGTGTTCTGGATGTCTTCTGGCGATTTCGTCTAACCCCCGTGTGTTTTTAGGTCGAAGCCCTTAAGTAGTCCGGAGGGGGGCGTCGGAGGCTGGCCGAGGCGGCCTCACCATAAGGCGGCGCGCCCCCCCTCCAAGGCCGCGCCGGCCTATGGTGTGGAGGCCGTGGGCCTCCCCCTGGCCTGCCCTTCTGGCTCCGTGAGTCTTCTGGGAAAATAGGCCCTTCGCAATTAATCCCGGGGATTTTCCCGAAAGTTGAGTTTCGCACAAAAACAAGACACCGGGGCAATTCTGCCGAAAACAGCGTTAGTCCGTGTTAGTTGTATCCAAAATACACAAATTAGAGGCAAAACAATAGCAAAAGTGTTCGGGAAAGTAGATACGTTTTGGACGTATCAGCCTCTTCAAGGAAGCAACTTGATCAACAAGCTCGTCATGACATGAGTTTGGGCCTTCATCACCTTTTTTCCTTGTGAGCTTCCTCTTGAGAATGATCACATGTTGCATGGTCATCCTCAAGAAGAAGCTTCTCCTTCTTGAGCTCACCCACCAATCCAAGAGTGATCTCGGTCCTTGGTGAGTTGGGAGATGATGGCGTTGTTGTAGTCTTCGAGGGTGATGACACTAGCTTCAAAAGACATTGATAACGCGTGAAGCACACGTCCGTTGGGAACCCCAAGAGGAAGGTGTGATGCGTACAGCAGAAAGTTTTCCCTCAGTAAGAAACCAAGGTTATCGAACCGGTAGGAGATGAAGGCCACGTGAAGGTTGTTGGTGAAGGAGTGTAGTGCGGCGCAACACCGGGGATTCCGGCGCCAACGTGGAACCTGCACAACACAATCAAAATACTTTGCCCCAACTTAACGAGTGAGGTTGTCAATCTCACCGGCTTGCTGTAAACAAAGGATTAAACGTATGGTGTGGAGAATGATGTTTGTTTGCAAAGAACAGCGAGAGAACAATGATTGCGTAGATTGTATTTCAGATGTAAAAGAATGGACCGGGGTCCACAGTTCACTAGTGGTGTCTCTCCAATAAGATAAATAGCATGTTGGGTGAACAAATTACAGTTGGGCAATTGACAAATAGAGAGGGCATAACAATGCACATACATATCATGATGACTAATATGAGATTTACTTAGGGCATTACAACAAAGAACATAGACCGCTATCCAGCATGCATCTATGCCTAAAAAGTACACCTTCGGGTTAGCATCCGCACCCCTTCCAGTATTAAGTTGCAAACAACAGACAATTGCATTAAGTACTGTGCGTAATGTAATCACAAATATCCTTAGACAAAGCATTGATGTTTTATCCCTAGTGGCAACAACACATCCATAACCTTAGAACTTTCTGTCACTCTCCCAGATTCAATGGAGGCATGAACCCACTATCGAGCATAAATACTCCCTCTTGGAGTCACAAGTATCAACTTGGCCAGAGCCTCTACTAGCAACGGAGAGCATGCAAGATCATAAACAACACATATATGATAGATCAATAATCAACTTGACATAGTATTCCATATTCATCGGATCGCAACAAACACAACATGTAGCATTACAAATAGACGATCTTGATCATGATAGGCAGCTCACAAGATCTAAACATGATAGCACAAGAGGAGAAGACAACCATCTAGCTACTGCTATGGACCCATAGTCCAAGGATGAACAACTCACGCATCAATCCGGAGGCGGGCATGATGATGTAGAGTCCTCCGGTGATGATTCCCCTCTCCGGCAGGGTGCCGGAGGCGATCTCCTGAATCCCCCGAGATGGGATTGGCGGCGACGGCGTCACAGTAACTTTTCTAGTATCGTGGCTCTCGGTACTAGGGTTTTCGCGACGGAGAGAATAAATAGGCGAAGGGGCAGAGTCGGGGGGTGACCGAGGGGCCCACCCCATAGGTGGCGCGGCCAGGGGCCCCACCGCGCCGCCATGTGGGGTGGCCGCCTCGTGGCCCCTCTTCGTCTCCTCTTCGGACTTCTGGAAGGCTCCGTGGAAAATAAGACCGTGGCCTTTTGTTTCGTCCAATTCCGAGAATATTTCCTGTGTAAGATTTCTGAAACCAAAAACAGCAGAAAACAGGAACTGACGCTTCGGCATCTTGTTAATAGGTTAGTGCCGGAAAATGCATCAAAATGATGTAAAGTGTATATAAAACATGTGAGTATTGTCATAAAACTAGCATGGGACATAAGAAATTATAGATACGTTTGAGACGTATCAAGCATCCCCAAGCTTAGTTCCTACTCGCCCTCGAGTAGGTAAACGATAACAAGGATAATTTCTGAAGTGACATGCTACCATCATAATCTTGATCAATACTATTGTAAAGCATATGAGATGAATGAAGTGATTCAAAGCAATGGTAAAGATAATGACTAAACAAGCTGAATCATATAGCAAAGACTTTTCATGAATAGTACTTTCAAGACAAGCATCAATAAGTCTTGCATAAGAGTTAACTCACAAAGCAATAGATTCTTAATAGAAGGTTTTGAAGCAACACAAAGGAAGATATAAGTTTCAGCAGTTGCTTTCAACTTCAACATGTATATCTCATGGATAATTGTCAACACAAAGTAATATGATGAATGCAAATAAGCAAGTATGTAAGAATCAATGCACACAATTGACACAAGTGTTTGCTTCTAAGATAGAAAGAAGTAGGTAAACTGACTCAACATAAAGTAAAAGAAAGGCCCTTCGCAGAGGGAAGCAGGGATTACTTATGTGCTAGAGCTCTTTATTTTGAAAACATGGAAACAATTTTGTCAACGGTAGTAATAATTCATATGTGTTATGCATAAAACATCCTATAAGTTGCAAGCCTCATGCATCGAATACCAATAGTGCTCGCACCTTGTCCTAATTAGCTCGGATTTCCATGGATTATCATTGCATTGCATATGTTTCAACCAATTGTCACAAAGGGGCACCTCTATGTCACCTGTACAAAGGTCCAAGGAGATAGATCGCATTTGAGTTCTCGTTTTTGATAGATCTCAACTTGAGGACATCCATATCGGGACAACATAGAAAACAGATATTGGACTCCTCTTTAATGCTTAAGCATTCAACCACAGATAATATTCTCATAAGAGATTGAGGATTAATGTCCAAACTGAAACTTCCACCATGATACATGGCTTTGGTTGGCGGCCCAATGTTCTTCTCTAACAATATGCATACTCAAACCATTTAATCATGACAAATCACCCTTACTTCAGACAAGACGAACATGCATAACAACTCACATGATATTCAACAAAGGTGTAACAGTTGATGGTGTCCCCAGAAACATGGTTACCGCTCAACAAGCAACTTATAAGAAATAAGATACATAAGCAACATATTCAATACCACAATAGTTTTTAAGCTATTTTCCCATGAGGTATGTATTGCAAAAACAAGGAATGAAATTTTAAAGGTAGCACACAAGCAATTTACTTGGAATGGCAGAGAAATACCACATAGTAGGTAGTTATGGTGGACACAAATGGCATAGGTTTTGGCTCAAGGTTTTGGATGCACGAGAAGCATTCCCTCTCAGTACAAGGCTTTGGCTAGCAAGGTTGTTTGAAGCAAACACAAGTATGAACCGGTACAACAAAACTTACATAAGAACATATTGCAAGCATTATAAGACTCTACACTGTCTCCTTGTTGTTCAAACACTTTTACCAGAAAATATCTAGACTTTTAGAGAGACCAATCATGCAAACCAAATTTCAACAAGCTCTACAGTAGTTCTTCACTAATAGGTTTAAACTACATGATGCAAGAGCTTAAACATGATCTACTTAAGAACTCAAAACAATTGCCAAGTATCAAATTATTCAATACCATATACCAATTACCACATGAAGCATTTTATGTTTCCAACCAAATAGCAATGAACGAAGCGGTTTTCAACCTTCGCCATGAACATTAAAAGTAGAACTAAGAACACCAGTGTTCATATGAAACAACGGAGCGTGTCTTTCTCCCACACAAGGATTGCTAGGATCTGAATTTATTCAAACAAAAACAAAAATAAAAACATACAGACGCTCCAAGTAAAGCACATAAGATGTGACGGAATAAAAATATAGTTTCACTAGAGGTGACCTGATAAGTTGTCGATGAAGAAGGGGATGCATTGGGCATCCCCAAGCCTAGATGCTTGAGTCTTCTTGAAATATTCAGGGATGAACCACGGGGGCATCCCCAAGCTTAGACTTTTCACTCTTCTTGATCATATTATATCATCCTCCTCTCTTGACCCTTGAAAACTTCCTCCACACCAAACTCAAAACAAACTCATTAGAGGGTTAGTGCATAATTAAAAATTCACATGTTCAGAGAGGACACAATCATTCCTAACACTTCTGGACATTACCCAAAGCTACTGAAAGTTAATGGAGCAAATAAATCCATTCAACACAGTAAAAGAGGCAATGTGAAATAAAAGGCAGAATCTGTCAAAACAGAACAGTCCGTAAAGACGATTTTTTTAGAGGCACTTAACATGCTCAGATGAAGAAGCTTAAATTGAATGAAAGTTGCGTGCATATCTGAGGATCACTCATTAATTTTCGCAGATTTTTCTGAGTTTCCTACAGAGAGTTCTACTCAAATTCGTGACAACTAGAAATCTGTTTCTGCGCAGAAATCCAAATCTAGTATCAACCTTACTATCAAAGACTTTACTTGGCACAACAATGCAATAAAGTAAATATAAGGAGAGGTTTCTACAGTAGTAACAACTTCCAAGACACAAATATAAAACAAAAATTGCAGAAATAAAATGATGGGTTGTCTCCCATAAGCGCTTTTCTTTAACGTCTTTCAGCTAGGCACAGAAAGTGTAATTCAAGTATTATCTAGAGATGAAGCATCAACATCATAATTTTTCTTAAGAACACAACTTGTCACACTAGGTATCTTAGATGCTCCATTATCTAAATTTCCCATAGTGGTACTAAGGGTTTTATCAATTTTAGGCTTATAATAATTGTTTGGCTTAGGCACCTTAGAGACATACATGAACTTTTGCTCCTTACCCACATAAGCTTTCTCCTTAAACTTAAGAGAAGAACAAGTTGAACCCAAGGTTCCCATAGCTTTTTCAAGTTCACCAATCCTATGGGTTTGATTATCATGGATAGCACAAGTTTCTAAGACAGTAATTCTTTCATTAATTCCTCCTAGAGATTTATCAAGTTTATCAGTGTTATCAAGTAATATTCCCAATTTAGTCTCAACTCTTGGAAGATTTTTCTCTATGGCCTCCAACTTTTTCATGACATCCTCAAGAGAGATTTCAATTTTAGCTTCATTAACAGGTGGTATTCCAACTAGACTCTCAATAATGCAACTAGCTTCTAAAGCAGGGGTGCCTAGGAAATTACCTCCCGCAAGAGTATCAAGAACATACCTATTCCAGCTAGAGATACCAACATAAAAGTTCCTAACGAGGATAATAGTGGAGTGTTTCTTAGTTCACCTATGATGAGCATCACTAATTCTATACCAAGCATCTTTAAAACTTTCTCCCCCTTGTTGCTTAAACGAACGAACTTCAAATTCAGGATTACTCATTTTAGCAATAATAAAAATAAACTAAGCAAACTAAATTAAATAAAGTAAAGCAAGTAACTAAATTTTTTGTGTTTTTGATATAAAGAAAGCAAACAAAACAGAAAATAAAATAAAGTAAAGCAAGACAATAAACAAAGTAAAGAGATTGGATGTGAGAGACTCCCCTTGCAGCGTGTCTTGATCTCCCCGGCAACGGAGCCAGAAAAAGAGCTTGATAACGCGTGAAGAACACGTCCGTTGGGAACCCCAAGAGGAAGGTGTGATGCGTACAGCAGCAAGTTTTCCCTCAATAAGAAACCAAGGTTATCGAACCAGTAGGAGATGAAGGCCACGTGAAGGTTGTTGGTGAAGGAGTGCGGTGCGGCGCAACACCGGGGATTCCAGACGCCAACGTGGAACCCGCACAACACAATCAAAATACTTTGCCCCAACTTAACAGATGAGGTTGTCAATCTCACCGGCTTGCTGTAAACAAAGGATTAAACGTATGGTGTGGAGAATGATGTTTGTTTGCAAAGAACAGCGAGAGAACAATGATTGCAGTAGATTGTATTTCAGATGTAAAAGAATGGACCGGGGTCCACAGTTCACTAGTGGTGTCTCTCCAATAAGATAAATAGCATGTTGGGTGAACAAATTACAGTTGGACAATTGACAAATAGAGAGGGCATAACAATGCACATATATATAATGATGACTAATATGAGATTTACTTAGGGCATTACAACAAAGAACATTGACCGCTATCCAGCATGCATCTATGCCTAAAAAGTTCACCTTCGGGTTAGCATCCGCACCCCTTCCAGTATTAAGTTGCAAACAACAGACAATTGCATTAAGTATTGTGCGTAATGTAATCAACACAAATATCCTTAGACAAAGCATTGATGTTTTATCCCTAGTGGCAACATCACATCCATAACCTTAGAACTTTCGTCACTTCGTCCCAGGTTCAATGGAGGCATGAACCCACTATCGAGCATAAATAATCCCTCTTGGAGTCACAAGTATCAACTTGGCCAGAGCCTCTACTAGCAACGGAGAGCATGCAAGATCATAAACAACACATATATGATAGATCAATAATCAACTTGACATAGTATTCCATATTCATCGTATCCCAACAAACACAACATGTAACATTACAAATAGACGATCTTGATCATGATAGGCAGCTCACAAGATCTAAACATGATAGCACAAGAGGAGAAGACAACCATCTAGCTACTGCTATGGACCCATAGTCCAAGGATGAACTACTCACGCATCAATCCGGAGGCGGGCATAACGATGTAGAGTCCTCCGGTGATGATCCCCCTCTCCGGCAGGGTGCCGGAGGCGATCTCCTGAATCCCCCGAGATGGGATTGGTGGCGACGGCGTCACAGTAACTTTTCTCATATCGTGGCTCTCGGTACTAGGGTTTTCACGACGGAGAGAATAAATAGGCGAAGGGGCAGAGTCGGGGGGCGGCCGAGGGGCCCACCCCATAGGCCGGCGCGGCCAGGGGCCCCACCGCGCCGCCATGTGGGGTGGCCGCTGATACATCTCAAACGTATCTATAATTTCTTATGTTCCATGCTACTTTTATGATGATACTCACATGTTTTATACACACTTTATGTCATTATTATGCATTTTCCGGCACTAACCTATTGACGAGATGCCGAAGAGCCGATTCGTTGTTTTCTACTGTTTTTGGTTTCAGAAATCCTACAAAGGAAATATTCTCGGAATTGGACGAAATCAACGCCCAGGGTCTTATTTTTCCACGAAGCTTCCAGAAGACCGAAAGGGAAACGAAGTGGGGCGACGAGGCGCCGCCACCATAGGGCCGCGCGGCCGGAGGGGGCCGCGCCGCCCTATGGTGTGGGCCCCTCGTCAGCCCCCGACTCGCCCTTCCGCCTACTTAAAGCCTTCGTCGCGAAAACCCCGGTTCCGAGAGCCACGATACGGAAAACCTTCCGGAGACGCGCCGCCGCCAATCCCATCTCGGGGGATTCAGGAGATCGCCTCCGGCACCCTGCCGGAGAGGGGAATCATCTCCCGAAGGACTCTTCATCACCATGATCGCCTCCGGATTGATGTGTGAGTAGTTCACCCCTGGACTATGGGTCCATAGCAGTAGCTAGATGGTTGTCTTCTCCTCGTTATGCTATCATGTTAGATCTTTTGAGCTGCCTATCATGATGAAAATCATCTATTTGTAATGCTACATGTTGTGTTTGTTGGGATCTGATGAATATGGAATACTATGTCAAGTTGATTATCAATCTATCATATATGTGTTGTTTATGTTCTTGCATGCTCTCCGTTGCTAGTAGAGGCTCTGGCCAAGTTGATACTTGTAACTCCAAGAGGGAGTATTTATGCTCGATAGTGGGTTCATGCCTCCATTGAATGCAGGACGATGTGATGAAAGTTCTAAGGTTGTGGATGTGTTGTTGCCACTAGGGATAAAACATCAATGCTTTGTCTAAGGATATTTGTGTTGATTACATTACGCACCATACTTAATGCAATTGTCCGTTGTTTGCAACTTAATACTGGAAGGGGTTCGGATGATAACCTCGAAGGTGGACTTTTTAGGCATAGATGCATGCTCGGATAGCGGTCTATGTACTTTGTCGTAATGCACTCGATTAAATCTCATAGTAGTCATCGTGATATATGTATGTGCATTGTTATGCCTTCTTTATTTGTCAATTGCCCAACCGTAATTTGTTCACCCAACATGCTATTTCTTATCGGAGAGACACCACTAGTGAACTCGTGGACCCCGGTCCATTCTTTACATCTGAAATACAATCTACCGCAAACTCGTTCTTTACTCGTTCTTCGCAAACAAACATCATCTTCCACACTATACATTTAATCCTTTGTTTACAGCAAGCCGGTGAGATTGACAACCTCACTGTTACGTTGGGGCAAAGTACTTTGATTGTGTTGTGCAGGTTCCACCTTGGCGCCGAAATCCCTAGTGTTGCGTCGCACTACACTCCGCCACCAACAACCTTCACGTGTTTCTTGACTCCTACTGGTTCGATAACCTTGATTTCTTACTGAGGGAAAACTTGCTGCTGTACGCATCACACCTTCCTCTTGGGGTTCCCAACGGACGTGTGTCTTGCACGCCATCAAGCAACTTTTTCTGGCGCCGTTGCCGGGGAACGAAGAAAAGTTACTCCACAAAGATTTCTAACTCCCACGTCAACTGCACGCCAGCAGAACTTTTTCTGGCGTCGTTGCCAGGGAGATCAAGACACGCTGCAAGGGGAGTCTCCCACATCCAATCTCTTTACTTTGTTTTTGTCTTGCTTTACTTTACTTTATTTACTGCTTTGTTTGTTCTCTATATCAAAAATACAAAAAAAATAGTTACTAGATTTACTTTATTTACTGTCTTGTTTGCGTTCTCTATATTAAAAACACAAAAAAATTAGTTACTTGCATTTAGTTTATTTAGTTTGCTTTATTTACTACTGTTAAAATGAATACTGCTAAGAATACTAAGTTGTGTGACTTCACTAGAACAAATAATAATGATTTCCTATGCACACGTATTGCTCCACCTGCTACTACATCAGAATTTTTTGAAATTAAACCTGCTTTACTAAATCTTGTTATGAGAGAGCAATTTTCTGGTGTTAGTTTTGATGATGCTGCTGCCCATCTTAATAATTTTGTTGAACTATGTGAAATACAAAAGTATAAGGATATAGATGGTGACATTATAAAATTAAAATTGTTTCCTTTCTCCTTAAGAGGAAGAGCTAAAGATTGGTTGCTATCTTTGCCTAAGAATAGTATTGATTCATGGACTAAATGTAAAGATGCTTTCATTGGTAGATATTATCCTCCCGCTAAAATTATATCTTTGAGAAGTAGCATAATGAATTTTAAGCAATTGGATAATGAACATGTTGCTCAAGCATGGGAGAGAATGAAATCTTTGGTAAAGAATTGCCCTACCCATGGACTCGACTACTTGGATGATCATCCAAACCTTTTATGCAGGATTGAATTTTTCTTCGCGGAACCTATTGGATTCAGCTGCTGGAGGTACTTTTATGTCCATCACTTTGGGGGCGGCAACAAAGCTTCTTGATAATATGATGATCAATTACTCTGAATGGCACACTGAAAGGGCTCCACAAGGTAAGAAGGTAAATTCTGTTGAAGAAACCTCCTCCTTGAGTGATAAGATTGATGCTATTATGTCTATGCTTGTGAATGGTAGATCTAGTGTTGATCCTAATAATGTTCCTTTAGCTTCATTGGTTGCTCAAGAAGAGCATGTTGATGTGAACTTCATTAAAAGTAATAATTTCAACAACAATGCTTATAGGAATAATTCTGGTAACAACTATAGGCCATATCCTTCTGCTAATGGTAATGGTTATGGTAATTCTTATGGTAATTCTTACAACAATAATAGGAGTGTACCCCCTGGTCTTGAAGCCATGCTTAAAGAATTTATTAGTACACAAACTGCTTTTAACAAATCTGTTGAAGAAAAGCTTGATAAAATTGATATTCTTGCTTCTAAGGTTGATAGTCTTGCTGCTGATGTTGATCTTTTAAAATTGAAAGTTATGCCTAATGAAGATAAAGATATTAAGTCATTTGCTACAGCAAACGCCATCCAAGTTCGAATTAATGAGAATATTAGATTGATGGCTGAATTGCATGCTAGGTGGGAAAGAGAAGAAAACGAAAAACTTGCTAAAGAGAATAATGTAGCTAAAGTTTGGACTATTACCACCACTAGCAATGTTGATGCTTCACATGTTGCTAAACCTCCCACTATCAATGATAAAATAATTGGTGTTGGCAATGTTTCTACTCCTAGTGCAAAGCGTGCAAAATTGCCTGAAATTGCTGAAATTGCTGAAACTGTTTGTGATAAAACTGCTGAAATTTTTCAAAATATTGGGGACAATGATTTCATTGCTGTATATCATAATGGTTTAGATTTTGATGATTGTCATATCTCTGAAGTTATAAAGTTCTTACAAAAACTTGCTAAAAGTCCCAATGCTAGTGCTATAAATTTGGCCTTTACAAAACATATTACAAATGCTCTCATAAAAGCTAGAGAGGAGAAACTAAAACTTGAAACTTCTATTCCTAGGAAGTTAGAAGATGGTTGGGAGCCCATCATTAAGATGAGGGTCAATGATTTTGATTGTAATGCTTTATGTGATCTTGGTGCAAGTATTTTTGTTATGCCTAAGAAAATCTACGATATGCTTAACTTGCCACCATTGAAAAATTGTTATTTAGATGTTAATCTTGCTGATCATTCTATAAAGAAACCTTTGGGGAGGATCGATAATGTTCGCATTATGGTTAACAATAACCTTGTCCCCGTTGATTTTGTTGTCTTGGATATTGAATGCAATGCATCTTGTCCCATTATATTGGGAAGATCTTTTCTTCGAACTGTTGGTGCTACCATTGATATGAAGGAAGGTAATATTAAGTATCAATTTCCTCTCAAGAAAGGTATGGAACACTTCCCTAGAAAGAGAATGAAGTTACCTTATGATTCTATTATTAGAATAAACTAGAACATAATACGCTATTTCCTTTCCTGTTGTTTCTAATTCACACAGGTTTCTTCCTAACGACTAATGAGCATATAGTTGTTATATGAATTGTGACAACCTGCAGTTTCAATTTTACGGGTGCTTATTATTAGATAAAGTAGTAATATGTAAATTTCATGGGAAGCTTAATTGCGAATTTTTAGATACTGTATTATTTTTCAGCATATGTCCATATTTTGTACTTCCTCTGGTGTTGTAGGCCATTGATGCATCGAAACAGTAGTGCATTCCCATAAGGTATTGATCCGGTGTTTGGTCGAATTTGAATTGCTGTAGCTTTACCAAACTACTCATACTGTGGCCCTCGCAAATGCGAGGGCACCATCTTTATTTAATTTAGAGTGTGTATGAATTAAAAATATCGTTTAGGAGATATTCATATTATGTGAGGTGTATAACATAGTTCTAGGAACACCGTACCTAGATATTGTGGTAAACAAAACATCAAATTTGCAGGTAACATCTTTAGTTTTTGGATGAAGGATTATTTTCCATATTGAAATGAAAGGACCATATAAGAGAGTATATCTCCTGTTTGTACATGATATTAGATTAGGATAGTGGATTTTGTACAGCCACGCATGGGTGTGGTTTTTTTCGTCACCATGTATTGTGCTTTGAGATTTGGATAAAAAGATGAGAGAGAAATGAATCTTTCCATCTACCATGGTAACACTAATCTCGAGGAATAAATGGATGGTGGCGGAGACACCCACACCCACGCGTGGGTTTACAAAAGTATTTCTGATAGTACATAAACTTATATTTATCTCGTGACATCCTGTAGTTCATATTATCCTGGAGTTTATGTAATATTGTTGGATCAATATGCCAAGTAAACATTCACATAGTCAGTCATTGGAATTAGATGTAGAACTGTGAAGTTTATAAGTTCTAGCCCAAATAATGATGAAGCTCTAGCTAGATGAAAATGGCTAGACTTTTGTTAGTTAAGCTTACAAACTGGAAATCAAATTATATTTTCTTATCAAAGGCCCACTTAGAAGGTATGGCAACTAAACGGTTGGACATTTCATCTTCTAGAAGCTTATTTTTGTTGGAAATCCATTAAATTGTAAACATATAGGAGTCTCCATGGTGTTTCAAATGAATATTTTTTAAACAATTAATAAATAATGCATTTTGCAAAGATTATATTCATATTAACTTATTTCTAATTGTCTCCGTAACACACTTATATATGGTAGTAAAGAGCAGTTAAAGGGCAATTTTTCTAGGATATTATCTATTATATACTAAAAGTTCCGCTAGCGCATGGCTGTGCCCAATCGTGTTCGTGCTTGTGGCACCGGGACATATTTTACGTACCTAAACTTTTAAATCTCTACCGTTAGTACATATATATGGTTAACGTAAAATCAACGGATTAGATTATTTAGTATATGGATTAGTGTGGTGTTTCTATTTCAGTTTTGTATTTTTATTTTAGTATATAATAGATAGATATTTGAGTAACTTTACCATCATGGCTTAGTAAAATATGTTGACCTAACAGGTATGTCTTCCCCTCATTTTCTCACTTAATTCCAAAAAGTGTGATGTCTTAGATATGGCTCAAAGATGTAAAATATCATATTGAGAAATAATGGTGGAATGTATCTCAAGAAAAAATTAATCATAACTCTTTTTTATGACCAGTATAGTTGTATTGTTTATCAACCCATAAAATAACAAACGGATCATGTTGAGAAAATCTTATGAATGTGCCGGAAATAGCCGATTCAGTTTTTTCTTTAGAATTATGCGCGCCTTGCTTTAGTTGGTGTTTGCACATAGGAATATGGACTGATTATGGGAACGTAGTCATACCGATCTATTCGCGAGGATGGTTCATATACAAAAATCATCAAAAAACATATTTTTGTTTTTAGTACAAAACAGAAAAATAGATAGAAATATTATGTAAGCTCGGTTACTAATATTCCGTGAACTCAGTCTATTAGATAATTATGCCGAATTATCAGAAATACCTGTCATATTCTCTCCATCTGGAAATAAGTTATTCACAATTACCTATTATGTTTAGTTTTAGCACATAGTCAAACTAATTTATACGCGAGCATGATTCATTATAAAGTAATCATCACAATTTTTTTTATTTTTACTACAAAAAGTACTAATATTATGTAAAGTCGGTTTATTTATATTACGCAAATGCACATATTCCATCCGTACGGAAATAAATAACCTGGATTTGTCTAAATTCATGTGTACTCAGACGTGTTTTAACGTATAGATATGTGTGAATCTCGAAAAATAGTAAGTCTTTTCTAGGTCGCCACCTTCTCATTTCAACACTAAAAATATGATACTTGATCTGATCTATTTTACTCTCTCATTATTTCTGATCTATTTGATTTACACATACTATCATCTAATATTTTTTTATGCTAGTTAACAACAAAGAAAATATTCGTAGGCAACCCTTGAGGAAAACGTGTACAAGATGGACTCTGTGTTTAGACTACACGGATAAAAAGAAAGAATTGGAAAGACACAATCGTACATGACCAGGACTCTATTTCATTGTGCTTTCCACTGTACGTACGTGACCAGGACTCTATTTCGTTATTTCGTTGTGTTTTCCAATGTACATACGTTGGTCCTGTGTATGTCCGGGACGTGACAACATTTACGTAACACCTAATAATTTTAAATCTCAGCCATTAAAATTAAGATCAATGAAGTATATAATTTAAGGGCATGTGGATTAACCTGGTGTCTCCATTAAAACCTCTTATTTTGCTTTTAGTATATAATAGATTATGATGTTGATGCTTCATCTCTTGATAATACTTGATTCACACTTTCTGCGCCTAGCTGAAAGGCGTTAAAGAAAAACGCTTATGGGAGACAACCCATTATTTTACTTTTGCACTTTTGTTTTATATTTGAGTCTTGGAAGTTGTTACTACTGTAGCAACCTCTCCTTATCTTTATTTTATTGCATTGTTGTGCCAAGTAAAGTCTTTGATAGTAAAGTCAATACAAGATTTGGATTACTGCGCAGAAACAGATTTCTTACTGTCACGAAATTGAGCAGCCCCTTCTGTAGGTAATTTAGAAAAATCTGCCAATTTACGTGTGTGATCCTCAGATATGTACGCAACTTTCATTCAATTTGAACATTTTCATTTGAGCAAGTTAAGTGCCCCAGAAAAATCGTCTTTACGGACTGTTCTGTTTTGACAGATTCTGCCTTTTATTTCGCATTGCCTGTTTTGCTATGTTTGATGGATTTCTTTGTTCCATTAACTTTCAGTAGCTTTGTGCAATGTCCAGAAGTGTTAAGAATGATTATGTCACCTCTGAATATGTGAATTTTCGATTATGCACTAACCCACTAATGAGTTTGTTTTGAGTTTGGTGTGGAGGAAGTTTTCAAGGGTCAAGAGAGGAGGATGATACAATATGATCAAGAAGAGTGAAAAGTCTAAGCTTGGGGATGCCCCGTGGTTCATCCCTGCATATTTTAAGAAGACTCAAGCATCTAAGCTTGGGGATGCCCAAGGCATCCCTTCTTCATCGACAACTTATCAGGTCACCTCTAGTGAAACTATATTTTTATTCCGTCACATCTTATGTGCTTTACTTGGAGCGTCTGTTTGTTTTTATTTTTGTTTTTGTTTGAATAAAATCGGATCCTAGCATTCTTTATGTGGGAGAGAGACACGCTCCGCTGTTTCGTATGAACACATATGTTCTTAGCTATACTTTTAATGTTCATGGCGAAGGTTGAAACTGCTTCGTTCATTGTTATATGGTTGGAAACAGAAAATGCCTCATGTGGTAAATGGTATAATGTCTTGAATAATTTGATACTTGGCAATTGTTGTGCTCATATAGGTCATGTTTAAGCTCTTGCATCATGTACTTTGCACCTATTAATGAAGAACTACATAGAGCTTGTTAAAATTTGGTTTGCATGATTGGTCTCTCTAGAGTCTAGATATTTTCCGGTTAAGGTGTTTGAACAACAAGGAGACGATGTAAAGTCTTATAATGCTTGCAATATGTTCATATGTAAGTTTTGCTGTACCGTTTTATACTTGAGTTTGCTTCAAACAACCTTGCTAGCCTAGCCTTGTATTGAGAGGAATACTTCTCATGCATCCAAATCCTTGAGCCAAAAACTATGCCATTTGTGTCCACCATACCTACCTACCTACTACATGGTATTTCTCGGTCATTCCAAAGTAAATTACTTGAGTGCTACCTTTAAAATTCTATTATTTGTCTTTGCAATATATAGCTCATGGGAAAATAGCCTTAAAAACTATTGTGGTGAAGAATATGTAGCTATGTATCTTATTTCTTATAAGTTGCTTGTTGAGCGGTAACCATGCTTCTGGGGACGCCACCAACTATTACACCTTTGTTGAATATCATGTGAGTTGCTATGCATGTTCGTCTTGTCCGAAGTAAGGGTGATTTATCATGATCAAATGGTTTGAGTATGCATATTGTTAGAGAAGAACATTGGGCCGCTAACTAAAGCCATGATCCATGGTGGAAGTTTCGAGTTTGGACAATCAATCCTCAATCTCTTATGAGAATATTATATGTTGTTGAATGCTTATGCATTAAAGAGGAGTCCATTATCTGTTGTCTATGTTGTCCCGGTATGGATGTCTAAGTTGAGAATAATCAAAAACGAGAAATCAAATGCGATCTTTCTCCTTAGACCTTTGTAGAGGCGACATAGAGGTACCCCTTTGTGACACTTGGTTGAGACATATGCTATGCAATGATAATCCATGTAAATCCAAGCAAATTAGGACAATGTGCGAGCACTATTGGTAATCTATGCATGAGGCTTGCAACTTATAGGATGTCTTATACATAACACATATGATTTATTACTACCGTTGACAAAATTGTTTCTATGTTTTCAAAATGAAAAGCTCTCTAGCACAAAAATAGTAATCCATGCTTCCCTCTGCGAAGGGCCTTTCTTTTACTTTATGTTGAGTCAGTTTACCTACTTCTTTCTATCTTAGAAGCAAACACTTGTGTGAACTGTGTGCATTGATTCTTACATGTTTACCTATTGCACTTGTTATATTACTTTGTGTTGACAATTATCCATGAGATATACATGTTGAAGTTGAAAGCAACTGCTGAAACTTATATCTTCCTTTGTGTTGCTTCAAAGCTTTCTACAAAGAATTTATTGCTTTATGAGTTAACTCTTATGCAAGTCTTATTGATGCTTGTCTTGAAAGTACTATTCATGAAAAGTCTTTGCTATATGATTCAGTTGTTTATTCATTGTCTTCACCATTGCTTCGAATCGCCGCATTCATCTCATATGCTTTACAATAGTATTGATCAAGATTATGATAGCATGTCACTTCAGAAAATTATCCTTGTTATCGTTTACCTACTCGAGGGCGAGTAGGAACTAAGCTTGGGGATGCTTGATACGTCTCAAACGTATCTATAATTTCTTATGTTCCATGCTACTTTTATGATGATACTCACATGTTTTATACACACTTTATGTCATTATTATGCATTTTCCGGCACTAACCTATTGACGAGATGCCGAAGAGCCGATTCTTTGTTTTCTCGCTGTTTTTGGTTTCGAAATCCTACAAAGGAAATATTCTCGGAATTGGACGAAATCAACGCCCAGTGTCTTATTTTTCCACGAAGCTTCCAGAAGACCGAAAGGGAAACGAAGTGGGGCGACGAGGCGCCACCACCATAGGGCCGCGCGGCCAGAGGGGGCCCGCGCCGCCCTATGGTGTGGGCCCATCGTCAGCCCCCCGACTCTGCCCTTCCGCCTACTTAAAGCCTTCGTCGCGAAAACCCCAGTACCGAGAGCCACGATACGGAAAACCTTCCAGAGATGCTGCCGCCGCCAATCCCATCTCGGGGGATTCAGGAGATCGCCTCCGGCACCCTGCCGGAGAGGGGAATCATCTCCCGGAGGACTCTTCATCACCATGATCGCCTCCGGATTGATGTGTGAGTAGTTCACCCCTGGACTATGGGTCCATAGCAGTAGCTAGATGGTTGTCTTCTCCTCGTTGTGCTATCATGTTAGATCTTTTGAGCTGCCTATCATGATGAAAATCATCTATTTGTAATGCTACATGTTGTGTTTGTTGGGATCCGATGAATATGGAATACTATGTCAAGTTGATTATCAATCTATCATATATGTGTTGTTTATGTTCTTGCATGCTCTCCGTTGCTAGTAGAGGCTCGGCCAAGTTGATACTTGTAACTCCAAGAGGGAGTATTTATGCTCGATAGTGGGTTCATGCCTCCATTGAATCTGGGACAGTGACATAAAGTTCTAAGGTTGTGGATGTGTTGTTGCCACTAGGGATAAAACATCAATGCTTTGCCTAAGGATATTTGTGTTGATTACATTATGCACCATACTTAATGCAATTGTCTGTTGTTTGCAACTTAATACTGGAAGGGGTTTGGATGATAACCTGAAGGTGGACTTTTTAGGCATAGATGCATGCTGGATAGCGGTCTATGTACTTTGTCGTAATGCCCTGATTAAATCTCATAGTAGTCATCGTGATATATGTATGTGCATTGTTATGCCTTCTTTATTTGTCAATTGCCCAACTGTAATTTGTTCACCCAACATGCTATTTCTTATCGGAGAGACACCACTAGTGAACTATGGACCCCGGTCCATTCTTTACATCTGAAATACAATCTACTGCAAACTCTGTTCTTTACTGTTCTTCGCAAACAAACATCATCTTCCACACTATACATGTAATCCTTTGTTTACAGCAAGCCGGTGAGATTGACAACCTCACTGTTACGTTGGGGCAAAGTACTTTGATTGTGTTGTGCAGGTTCCACGTTGGCGCCGGAATCCCCGGTGTTGCGCCGCACTACACTCCGCCACCAACAACCTTCACGTGTTCCTTGACTCCCTACTCGGTTCGATAACCTTGGTTTCTTACTGAGGGAAAACTTGCTGCTGTACGCATCACACCTTCCTCTTGGGGTTCCCAACGGACGTGTGTCTTGCACGCCATCAAGCAACTTTTTCTGGCGCCGTTGCCGGGGAACGAAGAAAAGTTACTCCACAAAGATTTCTAACTCCCACGTCAACTGCACGCCAGCAGCCGCCTCGTGGCCCCTCTTCGTCTCCTCTTCGGACTTCTGTAAGGCTCCGTGGAAAATAAGACCGTGGGCTTTTGTTTCATCCAATTCCGAGAATATTTCCTGTGTAAGATTTCTGAAACCAAAAACAGCAGAAAACAGGAAGTGGCGCTTCGGCATCTTGTTAATAGGTTAGTGACAAGGGATTAACTTATCAATGCCTACAGATTGTAGACTAGGGTTTAGTCGGAAGTAGAGGGCAAGTAGATCTCGAAGGTTTCAGCCGAAAAGTACTCGACGATGTAAAAACTAGGGTTGCGTGAAACAATGAATCGATCCTCTCTTTGTCCCTCGACTCCCCTTATATAGGAGGCGGAGCCGAGGGATTCGTAATACACAGGTTACAGAGTCCGGGAGGGTTTCCAACCCGTCCCGCAAGATTACAAATAGTACTTCCTAATACAACTCTAGCTTTCCTTAATAATAACTTGGGATTCCGAATCTTCTTATTCTTCGAGTCATGGGCCTTCAGTAAACCCCGGGTACCATATTCGGCAGGCCCATTGGGGATGCCTATGTCAGTTAGTGCCGGAAAATGCATCAAAATGATGTAAAGTGTATATAAAACATGTGAGTATTGTCATAAAACTAGCATGGAACATAAGAAATTATAGATACGTTTGAGACGTATCAGACATGCGCAAGTTTTGCTCCTCCTCAAGCGCTTGATTGAGAGAGGCAATCTCATTTGCCGCCTCTCTCTCAAGCCTCTCCTTCTCTTCAATGAGGTCTTGAGCCGCACCAAGTTGGGCCAAGAGGGCCCCAACATGAGTCTTGGCCGGTATCCCCTTGCATGTTAGTGAGAAAAGAATCCAAACCCACAATCTCACGCTTAATGGTGAGACTAGTGGCATCATCAATAGATAAAGCATTAGATGGAGATGTGAGTTTGGAAGGGGATTCTACCTCCGAGGATACCTTTGCCATGAGGCAACGGGCGTTGTTGGTGACAAGGTTCTCATTTGGAGAGTCGAAGAGGGAGATGGAGGAAGTGAAAATGGCGATGGCAGCCACTCCCTCTTCTTCCTTGTTGGAGCTCTTGTCATCACGACCCTCATCTTCATCGGAGGAGTACTTTTCACGGATGATGAAGGCTCTTGGCTTCTTGTTGAAGGAGACCTTGTCGTCATCGAGCTTGGACGAGAACTTGGTGTATCCTTTGGAGAGGGACTTGAACTTTTCCTTGCGGACAAGCCTTCCACCATTATCTTCTCTTCTCTCATAGATACAATCCGCAACAAAATGACTTTTGTCGCCGCAATTGTAGCATGTTCTCCCCCTTTGCCCCGCCCTTGGACTCTTGGAGAAGTTTCTTGGATAATCACGTGGTCTTCTTGGTCTTGTGCTTCGGGACTTGTTTCCCTCCAAAAATCTCTTGGCGGCGAGGGCCATGTGCTCATGATAGTTGGTCTTAAGATCATCCGGACCCCACTCAATGGGATCCTCATTGCTTTCACTAGCTTCATGCACCTTCATCTTCAATGCGAGGTTGGGCTTACGGGTGTTGTGGGCGCGAGAAACAAGATCCTCCGCATTTTTCTTGGAGATGTCCAAAGCGATGACTTCGCTAAGGACTTCATCGGATGTCATAGAGCGGAAGGAGGCGTTTTGGCGGATGGCCGTCAACTTCACTTCCTCATAAGGGAGGAGAGCGTTGTAGAACTTTCGCTTGATCCAATGGTCATCCACAAACGTTGCTCCAAGATCTTGCATTTGTACGACGAGAGCGATGAGGCTCCGCTACATTTCTTTGGGGGACTCTCCTTCATTCATGACGAAGTTGTCGGCAATGTTGTTCACTTCATCGAAACGGGAGCTTTGAATGCTCTCATTTCCAAGGAAGATCTTGTCGAGTTTATCCCATGCTTCCTTGGCGGTCTTGAGCAAGCGAATATGAGCGCGGTCCTTGAGTGTGACGGCCATGTGGATCATGTTGATGGCGGTGGCGTTGAGTTGGTCATCCACCACCTCTCTTCTTGTCAAGTTCTTTGGGTCTCGTGGTGAATAACCCTCCTCGATGATGCGCCAAAGCTCGGTAGAAGCGCTGCGCACATGAGAACACATTAAGAATTGCCAATTTTCGAAGCTATTTGATTCAAGTAACGGTGGCGAACCATGCGACAAGATATGTGGCATAGGTATTGGAACGTTTATGGTGTAATCACTTGGTGGTGGCACCGCATGATTATCCCCCAAACGTTCCGCAACCGGTGTCTCATCCTTCCCCTTTGTTGAAGTGCCGGTCTCCCCAAGCCCTTCCTTTTGTGGATCTTTTGTCGATTGAGCGACAAAATCAACAAGAGGAAATTGATTAGCTTTTGGTGGGGGATCCGCGACACTTGCCTTAGGATCTACGGTAGAGGTTGGTCTTGGACCCACCAACTCCATCATCATTGCATTCATTTGGCTAACGTGGATGACTCCAATTTCTTGAGGTCATCCAACGTAGCCGTTGTGCTATCGATGGTAGATGATAGAGCAGGTGGCTCAAGGGAAGGTGACCCATTCACAACCGTCTCTTGTTCGGCCATTTCTTAGGCGGTTAAGCCCGAGCAAGAAAACCTTGCTCTGATACCAATTGAATGGATCATAGCGAACAGGAGGGGGGGTGAATGGGCGCTACGCAAAGTTTTAGCCTTTTTCAATTTTTAGTGCAACGGAAGTAAAGGTGATAGCTTTGATGCTCTAGATGATCCTAGTATGATCCTAGACAAGTGCAACAAGTAAAGGAACCAAGCATGATAGTAAGAGTAAGGAGCGGGACAACCAGAGGGCGCGGAGACGAGGCGAGGTTTGTTTCCCGCAGTTCCTCTCACAAAAGGAAGTACGTCTGCGTTGAGGAGGTGCTAGCCTCACACAAGAGGCTAGGCGTCCACACCACGAAGGAAGGCCTCACCTTCTTCCTCGAGAGAGCTCCACAAAGGGGCTCCCCCTTCTCCACTAAGGCACCGATCGAGGCGGTGGTTCCTTCACAAGGTTGGGGCGAGCTCCACAACACTAGGAGGCTCCCAACAACATATGGGGCTAGCACAACACCAAGCTAGCCTCCATAGGTGCACTTCCTCCAAGATCCCACCATAGGAACCCTAGCAACAAGATCCACTAAGGACTAGCACGAATTGGTGAAATCTCTCTTGGTAGAACTATAGATCGGGGGCTCCTCCACCACTCCTCAAAATTTGGGCAAGATTGGTTGGATGGTTGGGGAGATCCTCAAGGATTAAGCTCAGCAACAATGGAGGAGAGAGAGAGAGAAGAGATAAAAACGAGATAGGGAAGAAGGGCCTGATGTCTACGGGAGCTTCTATTCTTGTAGACAGTGTTGGGCCTCCAAGAGCAGAGGTTTGTAGAACAGCAGCAAGTTTCCCTTAAGTGGATCACCCAAGGTTTATCGAACTCAGGGAGGAAGAGGTCAAAGATATCCCTCTCATGCAACCCTGCAACCACAAAGCAAGAAGTCTCTTGTGTCCCCAACACACCTAATAGGTGCACTAGTTCGGCGAAGAGATAGTGAAATACAGGTGGTATGAATATAAATGAGCAGTAGTAACAGCACCAGAAAATAGCTTGCTAGCGTGTAGTTGATGGTGGTAATATGGTAGCAGTAGTAACGCAGTAAAACAGTAAACAAGCAGCGATAGCAGTATTTAGGAACAAGGCCTAGGGAATAGACTTTCACTAGTGGACACTCTCAACTTTGATCACATAACAGAACGGATAAATGCATACTCTACACTCTTGTTGGATGATGAACACATTGCGTAGGATTACACGAACCCTCAATGCCGGAGTTAACAAGCTCCACAATTCAATGTTCATATTTAAATAACCTTAGAGTGCAAGAAAGATCAACACGACTAAACCAAGTACTAACACAAGCATGCACACTCGTCACCTTCACACTATGTAGGAGGAATAGATCACATCAATACTATCATAATGATAATTAACTCCACAATCTACAAGAGATCATGATCATAGCATATGCCAAGTACTAACACGGATGCACACACTGTCACCATTACACCGTGCGGGAGGAATAAACTACTTTAATAACATCACTAGAGTAGCACATAGATAAATTGTGATACAAAACACATTGCAATCATAAAGAGATATAAATAAGCACTTCACTACGCCATTCATAACAGGTGAGTAAGTATTCGTGAAATATAGCCTAAGAGACCCACACGGTGCACACACTCGTCACCTTTACACACGTGGGACAAGGAGTCTCCGGAGATCACATAAGTAAAACTCACTTGACTAGCATAGTGACATCTAGATTACAAGCATCATCATATGAATCTCAATCATGTAAGGCAGCTCATGAGATTATTGTATTGAAGTACATAAGAGAGAGATGAACCACATAGCTACCGGTACAGCCCCGAGCCTCGATGGAGAACTACTCCCTCCTCATGGGAGCAGCAGCGGTGATGAAGATGGCGGTGGAGATGGCAGCGGTGTCGATGGAGAAGCCTTCCGGGGGCACTTCCCCGCTCCGGCAGGGTGCCGGAACAGAGACTCCTGTCCCCCATATCTTGGCTTCGCGATGGCGGCGGCTCTGGAAGGTTTCTGTGGGTTTCGTCCAACGTAATAGGGTTTTCGTGACGGAGGCTTTAAATAGGCGGAAGGGCAAAGTCGGAGGGCTGACGAGGGGCCCACACCATAGGGCGGCGCGGGCCCCCCTCTGGCCGCGCGGCCCTATGGTGGCGGCGCCTCGTCGCCCCACTTCGTATCCCTTTCGGTCTTCCGGAAGGTTCGTGGCAAAATAGGACCCCGGGTCTTGATTTCGTCCAATTCCGAGAATATTTCGTTATTAGGATTTCGAAATCAAAAACGAGCGAGAAAACGAAGAATCGGCTCTTCGGCATCTTGTTAATAGGTTAGTTCCGGAAAATGCACGAATATGACATAAAGTGTGCATAAAACATGTAGGTATCATCAATAATATGGCATAGAACATAAGAAATTATCGATACGTCGGAGACGTATCAAGCATCCCCAAGCTTAGTTCTCGCTCGTCTCGAGCGAGTAAAACGATAACAAAAGATAATTTCTGAAGTGACATGCCATCATAACCTTGATCATACTATTTGTAAACATATGTAGTGGATGCAGCGATCAAAACAATGGTAATGACATGAGTAAACAAGTGAATCATAAAGCAAAGACTTTTCATGAATAGTACTTCAAGACAAGCATCAATAAGTCTTGCATAAGAGTTAACTCATAAAGCAATAAATCAAAGTAAAGGTATTGAAGCAACACAAAGGAAGATTAAGTTTCAGCGGTTGCTTTCAACTTATAACATGTATATCTCATGGATAATTGTCAACATAGAGTAATATAACAAGTGCAATATGCAAGTATGTAGGAATCAATGCATAGTTCACACAAGTGTTTGCTTCTTGAGGTGGAGAGAGATAGGTGAACTGACTCAACATAAAGGTAAAAAGAATGGTCCTTCAAAGAGGAAAGCATCGATTGCTATATTTGTGCTAGAGCTTTTATTTTGAAAACATGAAACAATTTTGTCAACGGTAGTAATAAAGCATATGAGTTATGTAAATTATATCTTACAAGTTGCAAGCCTCATGCATAGTATACTAATAGTGCCCGCACCTTGTCCTAATTAGCTTGGACTACCGGATCATTGCAATACACATGTTTTAACCAAGTGTCACAATGGGGTACCTCCATGCCGCTCGTACAAAGGTCTAAGGAGAAAGCTCGCATTTTGGATTTCTCGCTTTTGATTATTCTCAACTTAGATATCCATACCGGGACAACATGGACAACAGATAATGGACTCCTCTTTAATGCATAAGCATGTGGCAACAATTATTATTCTCATATGAGATTGAGGATATATGTCCAAAACTCGAAACTTCCACCATGAATCATGGCTTTAGTTAGCGGCCTAATGTTCTTCTCTAACAATATGCATGCTCCAACCATTAAGGTGGTAGATATCTCTTACTTCAGACAAGACGGACATGCATAGCAACTCACATGATATTCAACAAAGAATAGTTGATGGCGTCCCCGTAAACATGGTTATCGCACAACAAGCAACTTAATAAGAGATAAAGTGCATAAGTACATATTCAATACCACAATAGTTTTTAAGCTATTTGTCCCATGAGCTATATAATGCAAAGGTGAATGATGGAATTTTAAAGGTAGCACTCAAGCAATTTACTTTGGAATGGTGGATAAATACCATGTAGTAGGTAGGTATGGTGGACACAAATGGCATAGTGGTTGGCTCAAGTATTTTGGATGCATGAGAAGTATTCCCTCTCGATACAAGGTTTAGGCTAGCAAGGTTATTTGAAACAAACACAAGGATGAACGGTGCAGCAAAACTCACATAAAAGACATATTGTAAACATTATAAGACTCTACACCGTCTTCCCCGTTGTTCAAAACTCAATACTAGAAATTATCTAGACTTTAGAGAGACCAAATACGCAAACCAAATTTTAGCAAGCTCTATGTATTTCTTCATTAATGGGTGCAAAGTATATGATGCAAGAGCTTAAACATGAGCACAACAATTGCCAAGTATCAAATTATTCAAGACATTCTACCAATTACTACATGTAGCATTTTCCAATTCCAACCATATAACAATTTAACGAAGAAGAAACTTCGCCATGAATACTATGAGTAGAGCCTAAGGACATACTTGTCCATATGCTACAGCGGAGCGTGTCTCTCTCCCACAAAGTGAATGCTAGGATCCATTTTATTCAAACAAAACAAAAACAAAAACAAAAACAAACCGACGCTCCAAGCAAAGTGCATAAGATGTGACGGAATAAAAATATAGTTTCGGGGGAGGAACCTCGATAATGTTATCGATGAAGAAGGGGATGCCTTGGGCATCCCCAAGCTTAGACGCTTGAGTCTTCTTAGAATATGCAGGGGTGAACCACCGGGGCATCCCCAAGCTTAGAGCTTTCACTCTTCTTGATCATAGTATATCATCCTCCTCTCTTGATCCTTGAAAACTTCCTCCACACCAAACTCGCAACAACTCATTAGAGGGTTAGTGCACTATAAAAATTAACATGTTCAGAGGTGACACAATCATTTTTAACACTTCTGGACATTGCATAAAGCTACTGGACATTAATGGATCAAAGAAATTCATCCAACATAGCAAAAGAGGCAATGCGAAATAAAAGGCAGAATCTGTCAAAACAGAACAGTCCGTAAAGATGGATTTTATTAGGGCACCAGACTTGCTCAAATGAAAATGCCCAAATTGAATGAAAGTTGCGTATATATCTGGGGATCACTCACGTAAATTGGCTTAATTTTCTGAGTTACCTACAGAGAATTAGACCCAGATTCGTGACAGCAAAGAAATCTGTTTCTGCGCAGTAATCCAAATCTAGTATCAACCTTTCTATCAACGACTTTACTTGGCACAACAATGCAATAAAATAAGATAAGGAGAGGTTGCTACAGTAGTAAACAACTTCCAAGACACAAATATAAAACAAAGTACTGTAGCAAAATAACACATGGGTTATCTCCCAAGAAGTGCTTTCTTTATAGCCATTAAGATGGGCTCAGCAGTTTTAATGATGCACTCGCAAGAAATAGTATTTGAAGCAAAAGAGAGCATCAAGAAGCAAATTCAAAACACATTTAAGTCTAACATGCTTCCTATGCATAGGAATCTTGTAAATAAACAAGTTCATGAAGAGCAAAGTAACAAACATAGGAAGATAAAACAAGTGTAGCTTCAAAAATTTCAGCACATAGAGAGGCATTTTAGTAACATGAAAATTTCTACAACCATATTTTCCTCTCTCATAATAACTTTCAGTAGCATCATGAGCAAACTCAACAATATAACTATCACATAAAGCATTCTTATCATGAGTCTTATGCATAAAATTATTACTACTCCCAACATAAGCATAATCAATTTTATTAGTTGTAGTGGGAGCAAATTCAACAAAGTAGCTATCATTATTATTCTCATCATCAAATATAGGAGGCATATTGTAATCATAATCAAATTTATCCTCCATAACAGGCGGTAACAAAAGACTACTATCATTATAATCATCATAAATAGGAGGCAAAGTATCATCAAAGTAAATTTTCTCCTCAATGCTTGGGGGACTAAAAAGATCATGCTCATCAAAACCAGCTTCCCCAAGCTTAGAACTTTCTATATCATTATCAACAATGGTGTTCAAAGCGTTCATACTAATATTACTACCGACATGCAAATAAGATTCCATAGGTTTTTTAATTTTCGCATCAAACAATCCATGTTTTAAATCAGGAAATAGAATAAGAAGCTCATTGTTGTCCATTATGCCAAACTAGTGTAAACAAGAAACAAAAAGATGCAATTGCGGGATCCGAAGGAAATAGCTTCGAGCACAAACACAATGGCGCCGAAAAATACTGCTACACTGGAACCGGAGTATGAGTGCCTTTTTACCTTTCCTCCCGGCAACGGCGCCGAGAAAAGTACTTGATGTCTACGGGAGCTTCTATTCTTGTAGACAAGTGTCGGGCCTCCAAGAGCGAGAGGTTTGTAGAACAGCAGCAAGTTTCCCTTAAGTGGATCACCCAAGGTTTATCGAACTCGGGGAGGAAGAGGTCAAAGATATCCCTCTCATGCAACCCTGCAACCACAAAGCAAGAAGTCTCTTGTGTCCCCAACACACCTAATAGGTGCACTAGTTCGGCGAAGAGATAGTGAAATACAGGTGGTATGAATATAAATGAGCAGTAGTAACGACACCAGAAAATAGCTTGCTGGCGTGTAGTTGATGGTGGTAATATGGTAGCAGTAGTAACGCAGTAAAACAATAAACAAGCAGCGATAGCAGTATTTAGGAACAAGGCCTAGGGAATAGACTTTCACTAGTGGACACTCTCAACTTTGATCACATAACAGAATAGATAAATGCATACTCTACACTCTTGTTGGATGATGAACACATTGCGTAGGATTACACGAACCCTCAATGTCGGAGTTAACAAGCTCCACAATTCAATGTTCATATTTAAATAACCTTAGAGTGCAAGAAAGATCAACACGACTAAACCAAGTACTAACACAGCATGCACACTGTCACCTTCACACTATGTAGGAGGAATAGATCACATCAATACTATCATAATGATAATTAACTCCACAATCTACAAGAGATCATGATCATAGCATATGCCAAGTACTAACACGGATGCACACACCTGTCACCATTACACCGTGCGGGAGGAATAACTACTTTAATAACATCACTAGAGTAGCACATAGATAAATTGTGATACAAAACACATTGCAATCATAAAGAGATATAAATAAGCACTTCACTACGCCATTCATAACGAGTGAGTAAGTATTCTGTGAAATATAGCCTAAGAGACCCACACGGTGCACACTACTGTCACCTTTACACACGTGGGACAAGGAGTCTCCGGAGATCACATAAGTAAAACTCACTTGACTAGCATAGTGACATCTAGATTACAAGCATCATCATATGAATCTCAATCATGTAAGGCAGCTCATGAGATTATTGTATTGAAGTACATAGGAGAGAGATGAACCACATAGCTACCGGTACAGCCCCGAGCCTCGATGGAGAACTACTCCTCCTCATGGGAGCGAGCAGCGGTGATGAAGATGGTGGTGGAGATGGCAGCGGTGTCGATGGAGAAGCCTTCGGGGCACTTCCCCGCTCCGGCGGGGTGCCGGAACAGAGACTCCTGTCCCCCAGATCTTGGCTTCGCGATGGCGGCGGCTCTGGAAGGTTTCTGTGGGTTTCGTCGAACGTAATAGGGTTTTCGCGACGGAGGCTTTAAATAGGCGGAAGGGCAGAGTCGGAGGGCTGACGAGGGGCCCACACCATAGGGCGGCGCGGGCCCCCCTATGGCCGCGCGGCCCTATGGTGGCGGCGCCTCGTCGCCCCACTTCGTATCCCTTTCGGTCTTCTGGAAGGTTCGTGGCAAAATAGGACCCTGGGTTTTGATTTCGTCCAATTCCGAGAATATTTCGTTACTAGGATTTCTGAAACCAAAAACAGCAGAAAACGACAATCGACTCTTCGGCATCTTGTTAATAGGTTAGTTCCAGAAAATGCACGAATATGACATAAACTGTGCATAAAACATGTAGGTATCATCAATAATATGGCATAGAACATAAGAAATTATCGATACGTCGGAGACGTATCAGGGCCCTTTATATAGGCCCCCCGAAATCCAACCGTTATGTGCAGTTTCCGCCTAAACCGTACTACCGGTTTGGCAAGCGGTAGTACCGCTCTGGATTCGAAATCCCCCACAGAACTTATCCACGTGGACACACAGCAGTACTACCGCTTGCAGTACCGCCTGAGGTACCACAATGGCCTCTGGGAGTACTGGATCCCAAGCGGTACCTAAGCGGTACCACATCGGTAGTGCCGTATCTTATGTTACGTAAAGCGGTACTACCGCTCAAGGTACCGTAGAGGTAACGTAACTTGTTCTGTGGGACTTCCTCGGTGCAAAGCTCCAGAGCGGTACCATTGGGCGGCACCAGTAGGGTAGCGGTACTACCGCTCCTAGTACCGGTCAGGCAAAAACTGCTTTTTCCTCTTTTCCTCTCCAACCATGTCACCTCGCGATACACACACAAAACCAAAAAACCTATAAGCTACGCTTCAGTCCTCCGATATTGACGTGTTCAGCGAGGGCACCGTGCACTTGCAAATCTATCAAAGACAATCTTTGCACACGGTGAGATCATTCAAGTGTTGTCATCAAGTACACAAAACCCGGGGTTTAGACTTTGCTCTTTCAGTTGGGAACCATCAGAGCCAAGTCATTAGTAACTTGTTGGTCTTGTCATCCTTCATCAATTAAGATCTCTTTAGATTGTGGTGCTTTCAAAGAAATGTTTCACTTTTTACGAGTAGAAGACATGCCTCGGGCCTCTTCTTTGTCCTTACGCCCCATTTCATGAGTAAAAACTTCGATAGGCTTGAGGTCTCGATAATTTGGCGCCATTTTAAGTAGGCTACAAGCGATGTATATTTCGAGGTGAGAGCATGAAGTATCTTCTTCCAATGAAGTGGTATGTAATTTCCTTACTTTTGAGCCCGGCTATTTCATTTGTGAGGAGGTTAATTCCCGAGTACATATCAGACATTCCTTCAGCCCCAACCATCTTGAAGCCATCTAACGTGTTTTGTCAATCTATCTAGCTTGGACTCCTTGACGGGTGAAGTACCTACATGAATCTTTTGGTGTTGCAGGGGCGACTAATTTGGTTGAACTCTTATGTACACTAGGAATTGACCAAAAGATCGAAGGCTTGAGCATTTAGATGAATATCCTTTTGTTTTGTCGAAGTGGGAGCATTCTCGTTTCCATCTAGGTAGCCCCTAACAACAATATTCCAACAAATGGGATTAAAAGCAATGATACGCATTCTCATCTTATCTTCCAACTATCATAGTTTGTACCATAAACCTAAGGACTTTGCGGTGATACCCATCTTTAGTCGACATAATTTTTCGTAGGTTGTTAAGCCAAAGCAATTAACCTAGCCCCGATACCACTTGAAAGACCGTCTACCTTGAATAGAGGGGGAAGGGTGAACATGCGATGTTTAAAAAATGTCAGTGAAAGTTTGCATTTTTATCATATTATTTGCTATGGTTGCATATAATTTCTTAATCATGCAATTCCACAAATACATAACTTGTGAAAAAGTAGACATCAATAAGCCAACAAAATAAGCGTGTCGCAACTAAGAGGATCCATCCCGAGGTTTAGTCAGTTGGGGTTATTCTACGTCCCCTTGAAGATTAGCTTTGGCGGCCGCTGCTCCCACTTTCCCCTGGTTTTCTTTTCTTTCAATAAAGTTGGAATCCCAAATTTTTGTGGCCTGGTTCGTCCTGGTCGCCTCGGTGGCGAAGGAGGGACGCGGTGCAATTTTTGGATGGGATTCCTACTGGTTACGCTGACCCAGTTCCTGGTCAAGATCTCCAGCTTCTTCACTCTCGTCATGTTGACGTTGAGAGAAGAAGGCTTGTTTTCCTTGGCTATTGGGCGGTGAATCAGCGGCAGGGGAGCTCCAAAGATTCTCTTGGGAGGGCATCCGCGGCAGCTCTGTCTTGGTTGCTGCCTTTGATGGACGAAGGGTGACCCCTCCATCCTCAGTTGCTGGCGACGGTTTTCTCCAACCGGCAGATGCAGGTTTTCTTCAACCTCCAGGCAGGTATACCATCGAGGAGGCCTCTTTGCTCGATTATAGAAAGCTTCCGGAGCTCCGTCCCAAGTGGTAGTGTCCCCGGCGATGGTGTTCTTGGCTGTGATGCGATGCGGCGGTGCAGTGGAGAAGGAGCTGGACCCGATTCCGTTATCTGCTTTTGATCTAAGGTCCTTAGTGCAAAATTCTAGGACTTGATTGTGAATTCTATTTTCCTTGTGGTCTGTACTATAAGTTGTATCTCCACCGCTTTCAATTAAATGAGCTTCTCGGTCCTTTAGGATCGAATCCTGTTAAAAAAATAAGTACCATTTCTCCTATAAATGATCCTAGACTACCCTCCCAACCAGACCATCTGAGAGGGGCAAATCAATCTGGTTCGTCCAATCTGGTATGAACAGTAACTTTGCAAACCCACTTTTCACCACAGCCGTTGGATACGGTAATTGTTCTTTCACTCTTTACTTGTCTAAGTAGGTCCATGACAGATGGGGCCTTGCAGGCGTGGGGTCAGCGAGCAGAGGCGGCGAAGTCACTCGCTCAGGTCGCCTTTCTCTCGTCGTGTGCGCCCACGGTGAAAACCCTAGCCTATCGGGAGCCTCCTCTCCTCTCCCAATCCCCTGCCCCGCCTCCTCTCATTCTCCCCCACTCTCCTCCTCCCGAATCCGCCGCCTCCACGTCTCTCCTCGCCGTCCCCGGCCGGTCCAGCGCCGTCCCGTCTTTCCCCAGCCCAGCAGGCCAGCACCTCCTCCCCTCAGCTATCCCCACCTCCCTGCTTGGCCCTTCGCACCAGATCGATCGGCAGGAGCGACGCCACCGGCAGGGAGGACGCCGCGGCTGGAAGAGGCGGCGGCCGGCAGCGGCGATGGAAGGCAGCACCGAGCGACGGGGGCGGTTGGACGCGGCAGCAGCGGCGACAGTGAGTTCTCCAAACCCGCCCGCCCGCGCGCCCCTCTCCTCCCTTCTTGTCCCACCGCCGCCTCCCGGCTCCGCCCTCCGTCGCCTCCCAGGCACCAGCCTCCCCCTTCCCCGCCGCCGGATCCCCTTCAGGCCCCCAACCGAGGCGCGCGGGATCTCCTCCGCTGGTAAGAAACCCGCCGCACTTCTTCTTCATGTTGAAGTTGTAGCTGCCTTCTCCTGAAGCGCCACAGCATGCTTGCAAAGCCGTGCTGAAACCTGCAATGGTGTGTAAGATTCAGTTAGACCATGTCACATGCTTCCTAATAATGCACACCATCATGAACGCAGACCATAATCTTGTAATGCAGATTGTGTGTCAAACTCTGTCAAGAAGTTCTACAGGTACCAGAGGAAAGAATTGCTCACCGAAATTTTTAGGGCTGACGACAAACTGCATTGCAGCTTTGAAGTAATCACCGTACATGATTTTTGTCTTTGGGTACTTCTTCTGAAGCTCATCAAGCTTCTGCTTGAGATCCCTGTTGTGATGGAAGGCCAGACGGTTGTATCTCCGGAGACACCCAGTTCGCGCATTGTAGTCCGATTTCTTGCTGCTGTTGTACAGTGTGAGGTACAGAGGGAAGCACCCAATCGGGAGAATTCCAGGTACCAATAGGTCTGTTGCCCCAAGCTCGATCAATATCTGAAAAAACAAAAAAAAAATGTGTGTAAGATTATCATAATACTCATCTATGTATGAACATGTCAATACGCATTCAAGAGATGCGCAAGACTACTTCCAATCTTAGACAAAGATATCTCGAACAGATCTCCACACGACCATTTGAAACAAATATATTATACAAGTTAGTATCTATTGAAAATTATGTGCCTGTGATATATTTCCATAAAGTGACGTTCTGCCGTTTAAAGGCTGCTCATGAAATTTTCAAGAAATCCCACCCTTACTTGAGTTTGTTCCAAAAAAATGTTTTTTGTTGTCCTAGATAGCTACCTCTTGCTTACTAAGTTGAAGGTTGGTTATGGTGTGGCTTAGCTTCTTTCATTTGTTTCCCGGGTCAACATATTATGTAGGATGAGAAAATCTAGAGCAGTTTTTAGTTGGCTTATGGTTCAGTTTATAAAGGATGTCAAACTACGGGTTCTAGATTTGTTCTCTGCAATTAATAAACATATAATAACAGAATATATGGGAAATAGGCATTCTCTGAATTGTTCTTGAGGTATATTTTTAGGTGGGTATCCTTGCTCCTCTGTACTTGCACAAAAGGCGAGTAATCAGAACACATGGAAAATATATTTTTACCGTTATTTATTTACATCTGAAGTTGTTCAGTTTCACTTGGGCATGATATTTGCAAAGTAAAAAAGTTACTCGAAATTCCTGCTTTTCGGTACTTTTCTTATTTTTTTAGATCTATTTGATGTCCCAATGCTATACTATGTGCAGATGTGGAACTGGTTCCATATACAATGATGTCTCTTATTTCTTGTATTGATTTTATTGGAATTAACTCATACTTATGATCCTATAAATAGATACGCAGAAGATAGATGAGTTAGGGAGACACATCAAGAGATACATTTTCTATCTATTTTGAAAATTCTTAGCTGTCTGGAAGTGATAGTTTTGAGTTCTCCGTGCTGGTTATACAGGTAATGGTGATTTTGAGAAATATATTTGCAAGCATGTTGTTGAAGCCCTGATGGATATATTTTACATTAATGTATGACCTGGCATTCACATATATGCTCGTCTTTTTGGAATCGTCATGAATGAAAAGGTTGCTCAAATTTTTTATGGATATTTCGCCCTTGCTTTTTTTACCTGTAACCCTATTTTTGGTCAGTATAAATATATTGGAAGTTACGGTCTTAGTGGTGGCCTGATTGCAGGTCTAATATCTTGTGTGAACAAATAAGTCACATGATTTCTCTGTTTGTGTTTCTCATGGCTTCTCCCATTCAACGAGGTTACTAGCATAGAATCTTTACATTGTTTGGCCAAATTGAGAAGTGAACTTGGACTAATAGCTTTCATGTATATGCGTATTTTTCATGGGTAGAGCTCTTATTATGATGAAACTAGCAATAGGTTGCAATATAGGTTCAGCGACTTCCTTTGCTGCTTTTCCCATTGATGCATACACATGTACTTGATCTGGTAATGAGATTCTCTGTTGGGTTAAAAAATTACTGCTTTAGAATTTCTCGCATGAGATTCAAGATGTTGCTCATGGCAAGTAAAATACCAAGATATTCATTGGAAGGTGAATTTTTTGAACCTGTACAGTGTGCAGCACTAGAAAAATCAACTTTTGGATTTACTGTGTACTGTGAATTATTCGGAGGCTATAAATCAGGCATATAGGATTCTTTTTTCTTCTGGTAATCTAAGATGCACCTCTTCCATTTATCCAAATTCTGGTAATGCGTATTTTTTATATGTATTTTTTTTGCCTTCATTTCATGTCTGTTAGAACATGTTATTCTGAGTAAACTTAGGAAAACTATATAGCTTCAGTTGGATATAGCATTCAGAACGTCACCACTTGCCTTGGATTTCTGAATCTTTTCAAAGGACATATTTTTTTAAAATATGCATGCTTTTGTCATAGAATTGGTGAGCAATTTAGATAGATATGTTAATCCTGCTGTTACTAGCCTTTCTTGTAATGTTGTCGATTCTCTTGCAGATCTAGCTATGATGTTGCTTGTCAAGGGCCCAAAGAAGTAGTGAATCGGAGGTATGGTATGGGCCATCTAATATTTTATCCATTATTAACATGGTTTATCACTATTAGTTATGTTTTGATTGCGTGATATTCATATGTGCAGGGACAAGAGGGCGAGGATGTCGTTAACACGGAAAACAAAGAGGAATATCAATGTGTGGAGGAAGCTTCATCACCGCCGTCCCTCGCTTGCCGTCTTCCAACACCAGGGATGATACATATATCTCTACAAATATTGTGCATGTGTGTTAGTGCCTATACAAGAGTACCCAACTTATATATTGTTAGCTGCAGAGGATTGCTCGCTGTCAGGGGCTGGGCGGAGGAATGCGCCACGGATCCCGCGCAAGCGTCCGCGACAACGTACTGGACCCCTCCCTAATCCACGATCCGAACCCTAACCGCCGCTAATTCCCACGATGGAGGGCGGCGGCGCGGTCCTCGGCGTCGCTCACTCCGAAGCCCCTAGCGGCGACGCCGCCGGCCGGACCGGTCGCGGATGCAGGTCGACGGCCCCGTCGCGCTCAACCGATCCGCTGAGCTTGAGCCAAGCAACGCGATGGATATCGACGCGGCCCCGGCGCAGAGAGCCGAGCCGGACGGTGCCGCTGCTGGCCGCGGCCTCCCGCGACGGCGACGGGGAGGCCCTCGTCGCTCGGGTGCCGCCGGGAGCTCCGGGGCTCTGTTCGAGTACTACAAGGAGGTCTCGGGCCACGGGATGCAGCTGGAGGGCGGGAACCTGTCGAGCAACGCCATGATTGGGTGCCTCCCGGAGGAGAGCAACCTTGGCCCGACCAAGGCTGGTGGACGAGGCGTTTGAGAATCTCAAGGAGACCGAGGGTGTCTCGGTGGCTTCGGTCCGCAGCTCCGTGCTTGCTCATTGGGCGAGAGGATGATGTATGGCCGGTCCAGCCCGGATGCTGATGTATCGGACTCTGTCTCTTTGGTGCTGGGAGGTAAATCCTACTATGTTACAAGCTGGTGTCGTAATAATTCAGTTTACTTACGTGTTTCTTAAGCTTAAATTATGTATTGATGCTTTGTGGTTGCTCACTTGGTTGTTGTTAATTGTGGCAGGTGAGAGATCTGAAGTTAATGCCTGTGAAAATTCGTGGTTTCTTAAGTGGGCGAAGAGCTGCCAGAAAAGAAGATCCATGAGAGGATCAATGCTATCCACTTGTAAGTCTTTTCTTTTTACTACCATGTCTCAACTTCAATCTTCCAAATTGATTTTCCTTTGGTCTTTGTAGCTGAATCTGTGCCTATTCTTTGCATATGTAACATGTTTTTATGTTAAATTACTCTCCAAATGTTGTTGTAAATTAGCTTTGGTCTTGATATTTAACTTGCAAGAACTTAGAACTGTGAACTCGGTTAAATTGCCTACTCCATACCTTTGTTTTTGCCCTCTAAGTGAATGTATATTTCGGTATCTTTGTCGGTTCGAAATCTCCAGGAGCTGAAGCTCAAGTAAATGAGCTTAGAAAAGTATCAATAAAGCTAAGCAAAGCATTGAACTTGGAAGGGATCGGATCAATGGTGGAAAGATTGACACAAAAGAACAACATTCCACAGTGTGTACCTCTTGCACTTTGTTTTCTTTATTGATGTTGGCATGCACACCTCATTTAAAGGTTTGAGGCTCGAAGCACTAATATTTGTATTTATTTGTGATCAAAGGGTTGCCAAAGATGTAGAATCAACAGCTAACCGATCAATGCAAGAGATGAGAGAAACTGAGGAACTGGCTGGCGGAATAGAGACTCTACATGGTTCCGACTTGCCAAATGGAAATGCCTCTATGACGTGTTAGTGTCTCTTTCCATTGCATCATCTAAGATATTTCATTCAATTATTTAAAGAATTATAAGAAATGTGGTTAGGTATTATATATATGGTATGCATATAATGCTAAAATTCCTATACATGAAGTTGATGCATGTTTCTCAAATTTCCGGTGACTTTTTTTTAATTTTCTTGCTTTAACTCTCAATACATATACATAACCATGGTGTCATTATACTCGGTGGTTATTGCAGTGTTTATTCTTAGCCCCATCACTTGCAAGATAGCTTAGTTTCTTCCAAAATAAATTAGGATATCATAATGCAACCTGCTAAGCAAGGGTTATTGGTTTAATGTTTGAGCTAAGTATACTGATTCTGTGGATATATTGTTTTCTCGTAATTAAAAGAGACCGGAGGGAGTACTTGATATGTGCTTCTTATCAAAGATGATCATGGTGCAAAGATGAATATTTACATATGGTCCACCTTTTATCGTCCACCTTTTATTTGTGTTTGTCTTGAGATCATAATCCAGATTTTACTAGACTGTTTATGTTCTTTTCGATTACTTGCATTTAAATTGTAGTGTAATTTTTTGGGGTAGGTAAGAGGCGGCGCCGGCGCAATTGAAGCGGGGCGAGGTGATACCGCTGCGTGCGGCAGCCGCGGCAGGCGGTGGGACCGCGGGAGTGGAGTTCAAGACCACAAGCGCGGCTTTGGAAGCGGTGCTTGTCGAGCGACTACGATCACGGCTGATGTCAAGATGCTAACTTGAGCTTCTCCCAACGCCCGCCTTCTTCAAAAGAGATACTAGAAAGGGTCATTACCTTGGATTCATTGTTATTATTTCATACGTTCCAGTGAACCCGAATAATTGATACTATTTATATATTTCAGGCACGTGCTCCAGCCAGTTGCAGTTCCACATGCGGGCCACGTCCACCGCCAGCCACCCGTTGCAGTTGTCGGCGCCCCCTCACCGCCGGAGGCCGCGTAGTGCAGCGGCGTGCTCCCGGCGCCGATGGCCGCCATGGGCGCCGCAGCGATGGGGAGCGTCTGCGCGCCCAGGGCCGCGTGCTCGTCGATGAGCAGGTGCACGCGGTCGACGTGCCCGTGCAGCGCAGCCAGGTGCAGCGCCGTCACGCCGCCGCTCGCCGGCCTGTTCACGTACCTTTTCTAACTTCCATTACCTACTGGAATTTACCTTGGGTGCGAAGTTACTAAACCCACCCGGCCTCTGTTCATGTTCTAGAGCTCTAATTTGCATGTTGCTAATGGTTTTTAACTCCCGTGTGAACTACATTGTCCCCTCAGCTGGCTTCGTTGTCGGCGTGCATATATGGTTTCTAGCTTGGGATGTGAAGAATCCACTTACAAGCTATTTTCCTACTTTTCTTCAAATCAAACCATTGTTGATTACCTTTAGAAATCACGTTTATTCATGTATCTCATATGTACATCCATCTTGTTTAGTTAAAGGCCATTCTTCTCTTTCCCCCTTGCATATTAGTTACTTATTCTTAGAGAGCATGGCTTGATTTCCTTCTTCTAGCTTTTTCCATTCTACATTTTTTCTTCTGTTTAATGGAAAGGATGCTTAAAGTTAAAGGTGCACCTCAATTATTTGTATTACCTTGCAGCTTTCTTCTACATAGTTGTGCTCCTATTGGAATATATATGCTAACGTTTTACATTTTTTGGTCAGGCTTACGCATGTATAAGTGTTGTTTATGGTGGTACCTATGTGCTAAATAAGTCGGAGGGTCGGGTAGTTCTTATCCCTTACTGTGATAATCATGCATGGTGGTACTCATTTTTTCAGTGTGCCCGCAACCCAGTTCGGCAACATATCTTGTGCTATTTATAGGATTAAATCTCATGTGCTTGTATCCGTGCTAGCAAAGTTCAATCTATGAACCTTGGGTATTTAAGAATAATGTTGATCTATTGACTTCGGGTGTCAAAGTCTAGAGATGATAGCAATGAAATAATAATTTTTAGTTGCTTATATTGATAGGGACGAGTTCGACACAGCTTGAATGCTATTGTACTGGCATGGTAGCTTTAGTCCTATTTTCCCCTTCTGCTATTGTTTATCATTAGAGCTGAAAATTGTTTCTCAGCCGAGAGGAAATACAAGCTGCGTTGTTCTTTTACATTTTTAAGGCTTTTATTTCCATGTAGAGATGCATCTTAGCTTACATAGGCCTGACCTTATATATTGCTGCATCTTTTGCTTATCGCTACAACTGATATGAGTATCAATTTTGCAAATGGAAACAACTCTATATTGCAAGCCATGCCACTATACCGGCATGGTAATATCCGACAGATTATTGGTCCCTATTTGTAGGAGCGTTGGCAAGGTTGCTCACTAATGATCTGGAAGTGTACTTGCATGATAGAGAAAGAAACTGGTTATTCCTAATTGCTAAATGTGCTATTGCAGATCCAAGGTGAGTTCATCCTATTTTGTTCATTAAATCTCAGGCGAAAATTCATCTCCCGTTCATAAACATTCATTTTTTATGTAATTATTTCAGTGATCATGAACATTTGGCTTTCTTTCCTACTAGCTATGATTCCGTACATCTGTGCATTTAGCTTGCAATAATATAAGCACCGGTCCATTTTGTTGTGGAAGTGCTTGATAATGTACAATTAAGCTGTGCCAACGACATGCTTATGTGCAAAATGTTTTCTATTGGGTATCAACACAAAACCTGTAGTCCTTTAGGCTGCTTCCTATCTGGTTATCAATAGAAAATCTATAGTTTTTATTTTCTAAATGGGTTATTGGAAAGAGGATACTCCATGTGGTTCTTTGCCCCATTTGTGCTTTGTTCATCAATATGCACCGGAGATGTTTAATATATGTAACTTGCAGAAATTTAATGTCCTATTCTCCTTTGTAGGTCCCCGAGTTGGTTAGTGTTTACGAGTATTTTGCTCATGCGCGGCCCATCATAGGAATCAGCGAGCGGTGGCTCAAGCGAGACGGGGCGGGGCGAGCGTCGGACGGTGCGGCGGACTGGACATGCGTTAGGAATGGCGGTCAAGACCACGGGTGCCGCTTGGGGAGTGGACCATCTACGAAGCTCGATGGGCCTGCTACATCTCCGCCTTTCGAAGTGGCCACCGCCATGGACCCTCCTATAACGCAGGAGGGTCCTCCTCAAATCATGGGGGAGGGAGGCCGGAGAGTGCAAGCGGAGGTGGGATTGTGTTATTACTTGAATATGGTATTGTTACTCCTTCAAAATTTGTGTTATTACTTGAATAATTATTCGAGTTTGGTGCTATTATGGATATTTTCTTTCCATTCCCGTTAATAATGATATATACTTTTTTTTGCCCGAGATCAAAGTACTCGCTTCACGAGTACGCATAATATGAATCAAAGAAAGTAGACTATTCAGTCTGCAAATACAAATACAAATGCTTACCGAGGTCATATATAACATCATGGATAAAACATAGTTACAATAGTTTCTTGCTTTTGTCTTTGTGCCGGCGATGGCTTTACTAAACTTATATCGTTTCTTTTATTCGACCTTGCTTTATTCATTGGCTTTGATACTTTATAGACAACAATCATAGGCTAGAAAGGAAGTGTGCTAGAATTATGTTGTAGGTCGTAAGTACAATATGTGGATGGATCAAGAACTATATATAAAATGTTGCATTTCTTTCCGCTTGGTCAGCTCGTAAGTTGATGAAGAAAACTTTGGCCTCATTAATAATGTGTAAACTTGTTGGGCGGCGGACTTTTGTCGGGCGGTGGCGGGAAATCCTAGCGCATGCAATTGCATGGCCTGTTGTAGCCAACAACAGTGCAGCTTTGTGGACATGGGGCCTCCTCTTTTCTCTCGCCTCCGGCACTCGCGGTTTTCAATTGCTAACGGATGTTTTTCTAAACACGATAACACGATGTGTGCAGGTTTGAGGAAGAAGAGAAGAAGGAAGTATCAAGAAGACCAAGGTAATTTCTCTCTTGTGAATAGAAGAATCTTAACCGCAATGTGTTCGTAGGAAACCTACTCCCACTGACATGGTGAAATTCAATATAGATGGGGCATTTCGTGATGAGTTGGAAATTGGAGGTTGGGGTACAATTGCCGAGGACTCAACGGGTTATTAGGTTTTTGTTGCAGCTGGAATGGTCAACTCACTTGTGCATTACAGACGACACTTGTGCATGCAATTCAATTCCATTTACTGAACAATATTGTATTAGTCAGGCTATTTTTTTTCTATAGACTGATTCTCAAGCGGGCAATGGATGATCTCTCAAGGTTGGGAGTGCTCATTCTTCAAGCCAAGTTCTTGTTGAATTTCTCTTTTATCAAACATAGCTTTCAATATGTCTTATGAAACTGTCACAAGTCAGCTCATGCTCCGGAGGCATTACATGTGGGAGGTTGTCCTGGCAATCATAATGTATGGGTTACAATTTTTCCTTGCGATGCACACTGTTTGTTGCCAATGATGCGGCGAGTGCCATAAGGGAGTACATGTGTTTTATCCGTAAATATAAGATATAAGTTTATATGAACCGAATAGAGTAAACTATTCGGTGTGCAAACACAAAGTATTCCTTAGTACAAATCATAGATAATTCCATGGATAAAGCTTATGGTATAATATTTTCTTGCTTGTGTCTTTGTGCCGGGGCCTCGTCGTGTGCTGCTTCTCCTATGGGTTGTTTGCTAAGTTTGTTAAGATAATGTGATGCCCTACCTATCCGCCTCGCGCTGCCACCTGGTTTATCTTCTTGTTGTGGAATCAATCTCATGTGGTAACTACGTAAGCTTTTCTAAGTAGAACCTTATCAGATAGGGGAGGGTTCCTAAAAAGCCACCCGCTGACAACATTTTGTTTATTTAAATCTTTTGATTAACTTCTCCTTTCTTCATAAGGTACACGGGTTGTACTTGTTATTGACATGTAAGTTGGTCAAAGCAATCATATGTTCTTCAATCATGGCCTACATATTATGTTCAATGTGCTCTGCTTATGGCTTAGATATAAATCTCGGACATATATAATATCATGGATAAAACTTATGGTTGCAATATTGTCGGCTAAAGATAGGGAATGGCCATCCATTTAGATCAAGTAACGAGCTAATTTAAAATAAGTTATTATAAAACTTATGACTTGAATATTGCCTCGCTTCACCCTTTTGCGCCAGTGGTGCAACGGGTTTTAGGATTTCCTACTATTTCTATGAAAAAAAGGTATCATGTTAGGATTCTGGAATGACAACATATTGTCTTAGAATTCTGAAATGGTAAATCTTGGGGCGAGCAATAGAAGGCTGATGGCGTAGGTGACTGATGGCGCGGGTGACTGTGGTTGATGGTGTGGATGGCTACGACATAGTACTTGGTCAACGGATTAGATGGGTGGAGGAAATGGAGGGAGCTGTAGCAAATCAAGGCAGAGGGTAGGGAGATGGGTTAAGAGGAAGAGGTTGGGCCGTTAACGCAAATCGCAATGGGATGAGCGGAATTAGCGGCGAATAGAGGTGGAAATTATTTACGCGAGGCAAATATTTGCAATAGTTCCTGGTTCCGATGGTGTCCGTTAAGGGGCTCAAAATCTTAAACCGATTTTTTTTTTGTCTTGCTACTCATAGAAACATTCTTCTTGGAATTAGTAATTAACTTTTTATGATTCTTTTTATGATGCTACCTCTTTAGATGCAATAAACATAATTGATGGGAGAGCCTATACAAAACCATAAAAGCTGAAAAAATAGTGTGAAATTGTACTAAATTGTCATATCTTACTGCAACACCTAGATGGAATGGTGTGTCTATAGTTATACTAAAGCAGCTAAATTCCAAGATAATTCTTAATACTAAAATAAGCTAAAACTTATAGGTTAGATTCTGCATTTGCGCGATAGCGCAACGGGTCATCTAGTAGATGTAAAAACTATATTCCTCAGCGAGAAAATTGGATATCGAATGTACTAGAGCAAAATACTTGGAGGTACCGCCTGGATTAAAACACTTGAAAGATGGT
>NC_061508.1:345604096-345701962 GCF_022539505.1 Lolium rigidum
TCGCGGAGTTGAATCTTCACCAGATGAAATAGTCAAAGAGTTTTTAATTTCATCAGAGACGATGAAAAGGCTTGCATTTGCAAGAGAATAAGTGGGAGCGCTGAGACATATTTATAATACTTATGTAGATGACATATAGTTGGTTATAAATGATGTAATTATATACTTGATTAAAAAGGTTTCATTGAGAATTAACTTCAATGAAAGGATATGGACTGAAACAAATTTAGTGTCAAGATCTATGAAGATAGATTGAAACACATAAATAAGTTTAAGTCAAAGTACATATGATGGATATTGAAGTAGTTCAATATAGAAATATTAAGAAAATGTTCTTGTCATGTGAAGGTTTATCAAGACTTGAGTGTATCTGACACTCAATGAGTAAAAACACATGAGTGATTATAGATCACGAATAATATGTACACAATCAGATATCATGTGCTATAAAATGTTATGAACATATACCAGAATGATTCATATGATGATCATTGGACAACAGTAAGAATATCCTTGAGTACTTTAGAAGAACTAAGGATATATATATATATATTTTTTTGTATGAAGAAATGACAAACAAATCGCTGTAAGGTGTTACACCGATATTGGTTTTGTCACATATAAAATATAATTTCAATCTCAAATTAGACTAAGTGTTGTTTAAAAGGTAGCACAATGAGCTAGAAGTTGTCTATGCTAGATTTAGAAGAGTTCTAAATATTGTGACGGAATCTACAAAAGAAGGCACAATATGTCATTGTTTTGACAATGACAAAGGATGTTAAGTCAAGAGGTTCTTTGAGAACTTGGTGTATTTCCGACAGAGTCAGAACTTTGAAGCTATATTGTGTGTGACAATATTAGTGACATATTTCAGACCGCGGAATTAAGGTTCCACCAGAAGACCAAACATATTTAAGGCCGACTCATTTGGAAATGAGTGATGCGTTGAGACGCAAATGAATTACAAAATACATACGGTTCTGAGCATGTCAGATCCGTTGACTAAAAACCTCTCCCGTGAGCAATACATGATAAAGCACCATAAGGCCAAGGTGTTATATCTTTACAAATGTAAACTAGATTATTGACTCTAGTGCAAGTGGGAGACTCGAAGGAGATATGCCCTAGAGGCAATAATAAAGTGGTTATTATTTATATCTTTATGTTTATGATAAATGTTTATATATCATGCTATAATTGTATTAACCGAAACATTAGTACATGTGTGATATGTAGACAAACAAGAAGTCCCTAGTATGCCTCTTAAACTAGCTTGTTGATTAATGGATGATTAGTTTCATAATCATGAACATTGGATGTTATTAATAACAAGGTTATGTCATTGTATGAATGATATAATGGACACACCCAATTAAGCGTAGCATAAGATCTCGTCATTAAGTTATTTGCTATAAGCTTTCGATACATAGTTACCTAGTCCTTATGACCATGAGATCATGTAAATCACTAATACCGGAAAGGTACTTTGATTACACCAAACACCACTGCGTAAATGGGTGGCTATAAAGGTGGGATTAAGTATCCGGAAAGTATGAGTTGAGGCATATGGATCAACAAGTGGGATTTGTCCATCCCAATGACGGATAGATATACTCCGGGCCCTCTCGGTGGAATGTCGTCTAATGTCTTGCAAGCATATGAATAAGTTCATAAGAGACCACATACCACGGTACGAGTAAAGAGTACTTGTCAGGAGACGAGGTTGAACAAGGTATAGTGTGATACCGAAGATCAAACCTCGGACAAGTAAAATATCGCGAGACAAAGGGAATTGATATTGTATGTGAATGGTTCATTCGATCACTAAAGTCATCGTTGAATATGTGGGAGCCATTATGGATCTCCAGATCCCGCTATTGGTTATTGGTCGGAGTGAGTACTCAACCATGTCCGCATAGTTCACGAACCGTAGGGTGACACACTTAAAGTTGGATGTTGAAATGGTAGTATTTGAATATGGTATGGAGTTCGAATATTTGTTCGGAGTCCCGGATGAGATCCCGGACATCACGAGGAGTTCCGGAATGGTCCGGAGAATAAGATTCATATATAGGATGTCATTTTATGTGAATAAAAATGTCGCGGAAGGTTCTATGGAAGGTTCTAGAAGGTTCTAGAAAAGTCCGGAAGAAACCACCAAGGAAGGTGGAGTCCACATGGGACTCCACCTCCATGGCCGGCCAACCCTAGTGGGGGAGGAGTCCCAAGTGGACTCCCCCTTAGGGGCCGGCCACCCCCACATGGGAGGTGGAACTCCCACCTTGGTGGGAGTCCTAGCTTGGCTAGGTTTCCCCCCTCCTATGGAAGGTTTTTGGTTCGGGTCTTATTCGAAGACTTGGACACCACCTCTTGGGGTTCCACCTATATAATGAGGGCCAAAGGGGAGGGGGCCGGCCACCTCAAACACCACCAAGGTGGCCGCACCCCTATAGTGGCCGGCGCCCCCTCTCCCCAAACCCTAGCCGCCCCGCTCCTCCACTTCCCGCACGCTTAGCGAAGCTCCGCCGGACTTCTCCACCACCACCGACACCACGCCGTCGTCGCTGTCGGATTCAAGAGGAGCTACTACTTCCGCTGCCCGCTGGAACGGGGAGGTGGACGTCGTCTTCATCAACAACCGAACGTGTGACCGAGTACGGAGGTGCTGCCCGTTCGTGGCGCCGGAAGCGATCGTGATCAAGATCTTCTACGCGCTTTTGCAAGCGGCAAGTGAACGTCTACCGCAGCAACAAGAGCCTCATCTTGTAGGCTTTGGAATCTCTTCAAGGGTGAGACTCGATATCCCCTCGTTGCTACCGTCTTCTAGATTGCATCTTGTCTTGGATTGCGTGTTCGCGGTAGGAAAATTTTTGTTTTCTATGCAACGTTATCCTACATCAGTTTCCACCGTCGGATCCGGATCCCGAATCTCCGAGCGCGGCCTATAAATACCCCGCGGCCCGGTAAAAATTCATTCTTTCACCCCCTCTCACCACATCGTCTTCCTCCTCGCGCCTGCGCCGCCCGCCAGATCTTGATTCCGGCGAGCTTCGCCACGGTGAACTTCGCGCGCCGCCGAACCAAGGTTCCCCTCGCACCAAGATTCTCACGGTTGAACGAGAAACTCGCTCCGCCGCCGATTCGTGGTCACGCGAGTCGATTTCCTTCAAGTTCGGCGACCTCATCTCCGCCGGAGCTCCGTCGAGCCACCGCGCCATTAGCGGTAAGTACACCGGCCTTGTAGAAGACAACCTAGTGTAGAAGATAGGCTTAGTGATCCGGGTACTCAAACACTTTGTATGGGTGCAGCCGGAAGCATGCCACTCGAATCGTCACTTTGCACTGGTAGCTCTTCGAGTAGCCCGGATCCCAAGCGAGATAGAACCCATATGCCCGGATCCCATATCATTCCCTGCCACCGTATGTTTCCGACATCAGACTAGCTCAACCTTTTTCCGCATCTTCCAGCACCGCTCCAAGCCGGATTCCTACCCTCCAAGAGCTCCAAGAAGAACTCGAGGGACAAGCTCGGATGGCAGCAAAAGTGCAGGAGGCGGAAAACAAGAAGGCGTCCAAGGCCCGGATCCGCGAAGGAGAACGGGGTCAATGGTGGCCTTGCGAAACCACCGACGTGGAGCTTAGAGAGCTCCAGAACGAAGGAATGATCTCCTCACATTGGAGCTTCACACGTGATTCCGTCGTCCCCAAGCCAGAAGCCGGAGAAGTTGTTATGACTAAGGCTTGGGTGGAACGCGGACTTTCACTCCCTTGTTCGGAATTTTTTCTCTCCATCCTCAGCACCTACGGGCTCCAGCCCCACAACATTTGCCCGAATTCATACCTTCTCTTGTCCAACTTCGTGACTCTTTGCGAAGGACATCTTGGGATCCGGCCAGACGTCAAGTTGTGGCAATTCTTTTTCCGGGTGAAGAAAGAAACCAAGGAGAAAGCTATGGTGAACTGCGGAAGCATGACATTTATGCTCCGCCCTAGCCGCATGTACCCTCCCCATGACTCGCACGAATCCGTCCGGTACTGGAACGCCGGATGGTTTTATGAGAAGAATGCCTCAGTTCCGAAAGTCCATGAAGGCCTGCCCCAGTTTGTCAACGAACCTCCGGAAGAGCTTGCAAGCTGGAGCTTCGTCCCTTCGCTCGCCCAGACCCCAATTCTGGAGAAGGCTGCGCGGAGAATCTCCCGGCTAGTCCACGACGGACTAACCGGAGCCCAGCTCACACTTAGCTGGTTTTCTCGGAGAATCCAGCCTCTACGCTACAACGCGCGCCGATGTGCGCTTATACCGGGGCGGATGATCTTCTCCGAGTTACCCGCCACGACCTTCCGGCCGACTCTCTGAAGAGAAGGATCAAGACGCTGGTGAAGATTCCGAGGGGCCAACAGGTCCCGGAACTGACCAAAGACATCTATACAAACGACCAGTGTCCTCCGGTAAGCTTTGTTCCTTTTCGCTGCTTCAAACTTCACAAGTTTTTGGATGTTTAACTTAACTTTTATCCATCTTCCTTCCAGCTCAACACTTTGGCGGAGGAAAACTTTCGCGCCATTCTCCGCGTCCCCGTCACCGAAGACACGGCGGAGGAGGTTCCGGATGACGATGAGGAGGAAGAGGAACAGGCACCTCGCAAGGCGGCCCCTCGACCTACAAAGCGTCCCCGCGCCAAGGCTTCCGGCTCTGAAGCCGGAGCTAGCGGTGAGGCCTCCGCCAAGAAACCGAAGACGGTAAAACCACCTCCGCTAGACTCAAGGAAAGCGGAGCGTGCTCGTATAAGGATGTTATCAACGGCTGGCCAAGACACGCGCCCCATCATCCCCGGCGCCCCGTAAGTTTCCGAGTCATGATGCGATTTTAACTTAGCGAGATTATCTCTTGTCTAAACCCTTTCACTTGTTCACAGGAATCCGAAAATCACTGCCACGCGGACCACCAGCCAAGAGCCCATCACAAAATACATGAAGAAATCTCCGGCTGTTGGTCCCTCAACTCCAGTTCCTCCAAGCGTTTCCCACCCAACTCCCCAACCATCTCCCCCTCAGGCGGATCCATCTCCCCCACCTGCCGCAAATACTCCACCGGAAATAATTCCGGTTAGCAGCGAGCATGCGGGCGAAGAAGACCCTAAGGCCAAAGGCCCAGCCCAAGAGGAGGCGGAAAAACAGGTCCAAGGAGAGGTGGAAGTAACTTCTTCCGAGAAAGCTGGAGAAGGCGCTGGCGACATGGTTGTTTTCCCGAAGAACTTTGGAGATCCGGCTGACACCACTTCCACCCCAAAGGCCTATGCCACTAAGTTTTTCAACAAGCTGACTGATGCGGAGAAGTGGGAGCTTCAACAAGACCTGCTTAACGCCATGCTGAACAACGCCTGGGGGAAGCCTGATTCCAGAACGTCGGAAATCCAAGACCTCAAGAAAAATGTTGGCCAGTTCTGCGACCAACTCATCTGCAAGCAAAAGGTACTCCCCAGTAGCCCCCAAGCATGTAAGCGGAAACTGAAAAAGTAGTTAGCGCTTAGATGCTTAGAGAAAGATTACTTCCGGGAAAGTTTTTTAGAATGAACCAGTAGCCCCCAAGCATTATGGCGGAAAAGTTCCGGCAATGATGCTTTTAAAAGAAACCACTGCTACAGGCGGAATTTTTACTCCTGCACTGTTTAAATTTTACAGGAACAGCAGGCGCTGCACTACGAGCTGCACAAGAACATTGCCCTGCAGCGCCGCGTTACTCTGAGTCAGGCGGAAAATATCCGGACCCTGAAGGATGAGAATGCAGATTTGGCTAAACAACTGGCGGACGCCCAAGGTTGGTTTCCGCCTTCTTCGTCATTAGCCAATTTCCGACTTTGAACTTACTGTTAACTTATATTATTATAGGCGCATCCTCGTCCCTTGCTACAGCCTCAACCGAACTTGAGAACCTGCGCTCCTCGTACCAAGAATTGGAGACGAAGCTAAAGGAGGCGGAACTTAAGAGGGAGCAAGCCGAAAAGCAGCTGGCGGAGAAAAACTCCGAGCATATCAGGGAAAAGGGCGAGCTGGTACTAAAAAAGAATGCTGATAGCGAGACCATCAGGAGGCAGCAAAAAGAGCTTGACGGACTCCGGAAATTTATGAGGACGGCGGAGCAGCACTGGGACTTGCTCAATGAGAACATCTTGGGTACCAATACTGGAACCCTGCCCAGATATTTGTTCCGACGTTTTACTTTATGCTCAATACTGTATGCTTATACCCTGACTGTTTTGTGCAGAGCCGCTTGGGTACTCGGAAGAGCGCCGGAATTTGTACCCACGTGACGACCTCCTTCAACTTGCAGGCGATGACTGCAAAGATCTTATCTCCGCCTCCCGCAAGATATGTTATAACTTATCCATCAAGAGGAGCCGCACTTGCGACGTCCGGAAACTTATTAGGAAGATGGATGTCCTGCCGGAACTGGTGACAGATCTGCAAGCATCCTCAGCCCGAGGCGCAGCTGCAATGGCCTTAACCATGTGCCTGGCACATACTCCGGATCTTGATCTTGATGAAGTGACCACGGGCGTTCCTCCGGATGCGGATGTCAACGCGCTACTGGATGCAGTGAGCGGCTACGACACCCGTATCGCGCGCAGGATCCGGCATGAGGAATTCTACGACAAGGTCGTCCTCCCTGCTGACGAGCCCTTAGAAGCGGAACTTCAGAAGGACCTCGACGCCAAGGCGCGACCTGCGGAATCCGGAGCCCAGTATACCTGGACCAGCTCCAAGGATGCTCCCCAAGAGGAACCCAAGACCAGCACTGCTGCTGTTGAAGAAAGTGAAGAAGATGTGTCTTCTCCGGCCGAAGGCGCCAAGGAACAGGATCCAGAGGGCAAGACTTCTCCGGCTAAGGGGGAGTGAGAACTTTTATTCCTGCGGGGAAAACAATGCATCATTTTGGCCCCGGCGAGGGTTTGTAATAAGACTTTAAATTCTTAAGTAGCTAGGAACGAAACGATTATGCATGGGGCGGAAACACTTATCCTGCTATCCGTTAAATATTATGTGCATGTTTCGTTTTATGTCGGAAAGCAAGTGCTGACTCTGTTATTTTCCGGCTTGCCCGCTTGACCTTCCACGAGCCGGAAAACCTTAGCCGGAAATGCTCGCCAGCGGCGACGAAGCCCAATGGCAATCCGTCCATAACCGCGGAAACAAGCCCCCAGGCATAGGTGCCGGAAATCGCTACTAGGAATCCACGAGTTCACAACAGATAACAACTTAATCAGAAAACTTAAGCTTACGTCCTAAAGGACGATTTTAGAAATCACAACTTTTATATACGCCTAGGCGGAAAACATCCAGCTCTGCGGTTTTAGTCGGAAAAAACATACACGATCTAAAATGAACAAGTAAAGGAGGTAAAAGACTCAAAGAGTGAACCATAAGCTTTATTTCATTGATCATGTATAACTATTACAGAGTTTGTAACTCGGAAAAATATGCTAAGTGTAGAAAGGACGTAGCTGTGCTATATTCCAAGGGCGATTTGTTTCATCGTAGATGTCATCCGGATCCTCACGCTTGCGTTTCCGGCGCCAGTTAGCAGGTCTATCCCTCGGCTCGCGGAAATCGACAAGGTAGTACGATCCGTTATGAAGCACTTTGCTAACGACAAAGGGTCCTTCCCATGGAGATTGCAGCTTATGGTCTTTCACCTGTCGAAGGCGGAGGACCAGGTCTCCGGCCATGAAGGAGCGTTTCCGAACTCGACGACTGTGATAGCGTCGGAGCTTCTGCTGGTAGATGGCGGAGCGCTGGTCAGCTAGATTCCGAGCTTCTTCGATCGGGTCCACGGATAGCTGTCCGGCCTCGTCGACTGTTTCTTCATTATAGGCGGAAACTCGCGGTGAATCGTGGATGATGTCGGAGGGAATCACGGCTTCGGATCCGTATACCAGGAAGAAAGGTGTAAACCCTGTTGACCTGTTAGGGGTAGTTCGCAAACTCCACAAGACAGCGTCTAGTTCGTCGGCCCAAGCTCCAGCTGCTCGTCGCAGCGGTTCTTCAAGGCGTGGCTTGATTCCTGATAATATTAGACCGTTAGCTCTTTCGACTTGACCATTGGATTGTGGGTGAGCCACGGATGCAAGGTCCAATCGAATCCCCATTGTCTCACGAGTAATCCTTTAATTCTCCCTGAGCGAAGTTTGTGCCATTATCTCGTGATTATGCTTGTGTGGGATGCCGAATCTCATCACGAGGCTGCGGACAAATTTTAGTGCCGTAGCACCATCGGCTTTTCTCACCGGCTTGGCCTCGATCCACTTGCTTGAACTTGTCAACGGCGACCGGGAGGTATTCACAACCACCGGGAGATGATCTTTTTAATTTACCAACCATATCGAGCCCCCGGACCGCAAATGGCCGGGTGATAGGTATGGTCTTCAGCTCTTGGGCTGGAGCGTTTGGTTGAGTAGCGTAGTACCGACAACCTCGGCAGGTTTTGACTATCTTATCGAGCATCTTCTTTAGGCGTGAGCCAATAAAAGCCTAGCCGAAAAGCTTTTGCAACGAGTGACCTGGGAGCGGCATGGTGCCCGCAGTCCCCTGCGTGGATCTCTCTGAGGATTTCAATGCCATCTTGATTGGAGACGCATTTGAGAAATACCCCTGATGCGCTTCGCTTGTAGAGCTGTCCATCAACAATTGTGTAGGATCGTGCTCGTCTGATGATCTGGCGCGCGAGGACCTCGTCCTCCGGCAACTTCTGATCGATGAGGTAGTCTAGGAAAGGATGTGTCCAAGCCGGAATGGTAGCTAATACCTCTTTAGCCGGAGACACTGCCACTTCTGGGTTTTCCGGGTTAGCGCCCTTCACCGAGGGTATCCGGAGATGCTCTAGGAAAATTCCAGGCGGAATTGGCTTTCTGCCGGATCCGAGCTTGGATAGCATATCTGCCGCTGTGTTATCATCTCTCCTGACGTACTTGACTTCGTATCCGAGGAAGCTCTTGGCGATCTCGTCAACTTCGTCTCTGTAGGCCGCCATGACGGAATTTACGGCGTTCCGGGTTCCGGCTACTTGCCGTGCCACCGGGTCGGAATCTCCGCAACAAATGATGTGCTTGATCCCTATTTCCTTAGCGATGCGCAGTCCGTGTAGTAGAGCCTCGTATTCCGCCATGTTATTTGTAGCTTCGAAGTGGATCTGCGAACATACTGCAGTTCTTCTCCGGTAGGGGACTTCAGGGTGACTCCGGCTCCTGAGCCTTGATGCTGCTTGGATCCGTCGAAGTGCATGACCCATGTTTCTGGTTCCGGCTCTAGACTTGCATCCGGAGCTTCTGTCCAATCTGCAACGAAATCTGCCAAGACTTGGGATTTGACCGCAGTCCTTGGCTTGTAAGCGATGTCGAAGGCGGATAATTCGATGCCCCATTTAGCTGTTCGTCCTGTTGCGTCAGCGTTGTTGAGAATTGTTGACAGCGGAGCTTTGCTCACAACTGTTACTGGGTGCTCTTGGAAGTAGTGTCTCAGCTTCCGGCTGCCTAGGAAAACTCCATAAGCTTCTGAAAGTGAGGGTATCTTTGTTTTGACTCCGTCAGCACCTCGCTTATGTAGTAGACAGGTCTTTGGACGTCATATTCATGACCTTCTTCCTTTCGCTCCACCACGATGACGAGGCTAATTACTTTGTTGGTGGCCGCCAGATAAAGGAGCATTGGCTCTGACTCTGCTGGGGCTGCCAAGATAGGTGGGGAGGTAAGTATTTCCTTCAACCCTCGAAGAGCTGCGTCGGCTGCGTCGTCCCAGACAAATTTGTCTGTTTTCTTCAGCAACTTGTACGGAGGTAGTGCCTTCTCGCCAAGACGGCTAACAAACCTACCGATTGCTGCAACACAACCGAGTTAGTCGTTGCACATCTTTGAGACAAGTTGGCCGTTTGATACACGGGATTGCCTTGATCTTTTCCGGGTTAACCTCAATGCCTCGCGTGAGAGACTATGAAGCCAAGGAGTTTTCCGGCTGGCACGCCAAAGACGCACTTCAACGGATTCAACATCATCTTGTACCGTCGGAGATTCTCAAAGGTTTCTGTGAGGTCGCTGATCAAGTCGGATCCTTTCCGGGTCATGACCGCGATGTCGTCGACGTAGGCGTGCACGTTCCGGCCAATTTGGTCCTTCAGGCATCGCTGCATCGTACGTTGGTAGGTGGCACCTGCGTTTTTCAAACCAAAAGGCATAGTAACATAGCAGTAAGTGCCAAACGGGGTAATGAATGAAGTCGCCTTTTGGTCGGATTCCTTCATCCGGATCTGATGGTACCCGGAATACGCATCAAGAAAACACAGAGTTCCGCCCCGCCGTCGAATCAATGACTTGGTCAATGCGCGGCGGGGGAACGGATCCTTCGGGCAATGTTTGTTCAAGCCGAGTAATCGATGCACATTCTTAGTATTTCGGTGTTCTTTTTGGGTACAAGGACGGGATTCGCGACCCAATCGGTGTGGATAACTTCTATTACAAAACCTGCTTCTAGTAACTTTGCTAGTTCCATTCCTATGGCGCGGCGCTTCTTATCTCCAAAGCGTCGCATAGCTTGCTTCACCGGTTTAGCCCCGGATTTATGTTGAGGTAGTGCTCGGCGAGTTCCCTAGGTACTCCGGACATGTCAGAAGGTTGCCATGCGAAGATATCCATGTTAGCGCGGAGGAACTCGACGAGCGCGCTTTCCTATTTGGGGTCCATGTTGGCTCCGACTGAGACCTGCTTGGAATCGTCGCCTTCCTTGAAGTTGACTTTCTTGGTCTCTATCGCGGCCCTGAAGGAATTTTTGTGTTCGGAGATCTGCTTCTTGGTGGTCTGCATCTCAGTCGGATCCACCGCGGCCCTGTAGCCTTTCAGCTCTTCTCCGGATATGACAGACTCTGCGAAGGCGGCTTCGCCCAACTCGCACTCATGAGCCTTCTTGTAGTCTCCGGTTATGGTGATCATACCATTAGGACCCGGCATCTTGAGCTTGTTGTAAATATAGCACGCTCTTGCGTGGAACTTGTGGTAGGTGGGCCTGCCGAAGATGACGTGGTAGGAGCTCTTGAAGGGCACCACTTCAAACGTGATCTTTTCTTCGCGGAAATTATGAACATCGCCGAAAGCCACGGGAAGCGTGATGCTGCCGAGGGAGTTTGCCTTCTTACCCGGAACCACGCCGTGAAACTCAGTGGTACTGTGTTTGAGCTGTTCCTTTGTGAGGTTCATCCGCTCCAGAGTCTCCAGGTACATGATGTTTAAGCTGGCTCCGCCATCCATGAGGCACTTGGAGAAGTCATACCCGTCTATGCGGGGACTCACAACCAAGGCGTAGTATTCTTTTGGCACAATGGCGGGATGATCTTCCCTGTCAAATGTGCACGGAACTTCCGACCACCTGACATACTGCGGCACAGCCGGAACTGTGGCGTTCAGGATCCGGGTAGCTGATTTTGTAGCGCGGACTGTGGGGGTTCCGAGGAAGGTGTGGTAAGCCCCCACGCTCTTTTTCTCGAAGGGGTTGGATTTACTTGCGGATCCGGCTTTGGGGTCCGGCGAGTTATCATCCTCATCCATCGCCTCGGAACCTGTCCTCCTCCTTGTCCTTGTTCTTGCCCTTGCCTCCTTTGCCGCGTGGGCGGTGCTTCCGAGCTCGCTTGTATCCTGCCTCCGGGTCGTTCTTTAGGTCGTTGACCCACTTGCAGTTGCGGTTGGTGTGAGTGGACTTCCCTGTAGCCGGATCCAAGTGGGCCAGGCAGGGCATGTCTCCGTACTCCTCGTAGGTTTGCGGGGCGCGGGATCCGCCGGCGGTGACCTCGGTGCCATGCGCTGCTGACCCCTGCCGGCTCCGCCTCCGCGGCCGCGTCCTCTTCCGCCTCCTGAGCCTCCGCGTTGGAACGCCATGGCGACCATTTCGGATCCGCCGCTCTTCTGGTCATCAGGGTTTTTGCGTTTGTGGCCGCTGTTGTTACCGTTATCACGGTTCTTCTTTTGCTGGTGCAGGGGGATTGCTGTAGCTGCGATATCACCGCCTGCGTCGTCATCGGCGGCAGTGTGATCACTGGCGATGGAGATCATCTCATCCAAAGTCAGTTTGTTGGCGTTAGCCAAACATGTAAGCTTATGCCTCAGCAATCCTCCTCTCTGCAGTCCACCAATAAAGGCGTACATGGCGAGTGGTGTGATCGACGTTTTCGCACTCGTTCCTGCATGCCAACCATCGTGTGAGGAAGTTTCTTGAGGTTTCTCCCTTCTTCTGGATACAAGCTTGTAAGTCGCTTGCTGTGGCAGGTCTTTTGTAGGTGCCCCTGAAGTGTTTCTCAAAAGCGGTCTTCAGGTCGAACCAGCAAAAGATGGAGTTTTTCTCGAGGTCGCTGAGCCAGATCCGGGCTGGTCCTACAAGGTACAACTGGAGCATGCGGCGAGCGATGTTAGGGGTTCCTCCGGCGAAGGTTACTTGCATTGTAGTAATCCTCAATCCAGGTATCCGGCCTTTCGGTGCCATCATAATGCTTCGGGTTTCCGGGTAGCTTGAGGGAGCTCCTTGGCTTTGGTTCCTCTCGAATCATCCTGCCAAAGCACTTCGGTCCGATGTAGTCGGTTCTGTATTCGTTGAGGCGTTCCCGCGCGTCGCGCGAGCCGTGTCGGGGGGACTGTGAGCGAGAGCGAGATCTCCGGCCACCGCCTCCGCCTCCACCTCCTCCGCCACCGCTAGGTGGTGGTGAGGGAGACCTGCGAGGGGGCCGATCCGACCTCTTGCTTCCGCCTGCAGACTCTCCCCGGCCCTCCCGGTGCTGGCTCCGGCTCCTGTGGCTGCCTTCGTCGTGGCGCTGGCTGCCCTGGTCGTTCCGGTTCCGGCGGGGCTCCGGGTTGCGCTCCTCATTCCGGCTCCTCCTAGGCTCGGGCTCATGATCATTGTTCTGATTCCGGCGAGGCTCCGGCGTACGCTCCCTGTTCCGGTTTCCGGAGGGCATCACGTTGTCGCGGATAACAATTCCACCATGCCCTTGCGGCCTGGTGTTTCCGGCTGGACTACGGCGACGAGGGGGACGCGGGTAACCATTAGGCGGAGGAGAGGCGTTGAGGTACTTGTCTCGTCCAGAGTACATTGCATCCTTTCCCTTTCTCGGATCTGACGGTGGCGTCTTTGATGGTACGGGGACGGATTTGGGTGTTCCCTGGCTTTCCTTCTGCGTTCCGAGGATCCGGTTCGCGACTCGTCATCTCGATGGCGATTGTTGTGGGCGTCCTTCTGCGCAGTGGAGACGCAATGCTCCGGGTTGGATTCCAACTTGCGCGAAGTATCTGCCTTGCTCTGCTGTTTAACCGCTGAAGCGACGAGCGTGCGCAAGTAGTTGATGTCAACCTCCTCGTCACTTTTCTTCAGAATTTCTGCAGCTCTTGCCAAATTATCCTTTGGGGTGGCGAGCGGCTGCTGTTCGGCAGGGGTTGCGAAGTTGATCCTGCGGGGAGGGATTGCTTCTCTGACGATTCTATCAGCCTCCGCCTGTGCGTAGGTCATTTTCACCTCCCACTCCGCTCTCATACTCTTGACTTGCTCGAGCGTTGCGGTGACTTCGCGATCCTGTCTCTCAAAGCGATCCATGATCAGTGCAGCTTCTTCCCTCTCATCCAATATAGCAGCTGCGGTGTTGGCAAACTTTTTGGCTGTGGCCAGCATCTCCTTTCTAGTGGCCTCTAAGGCCTCCGGATCTGCGGCATCGCCAGGAGTTATTGGCTTGTTGAGGACGTCTGATTTTGCGACCAAATCCATGCGAGCTTGTGCAACTATCTCTTCAGGCGACAGGAGGCTCTCCGAGGAAGGATCCCTACGGGGCCGTTCCCGCGACATCGGAGATCCGTGGTGGGATGGCTGGGGGTCGGATTGAGTGTCCGCCGCTTCGGATCCGTCTTCTCCAAGCGCCGCTACAATTGCGAGAACTCTGCTTAGGCTGGGCGGAGTCGACTTCAGGCTGGTCGCTGAAACCATACTCCCCTAGCTTGCGGACGAAGTCATCAGATTCCATGGACGGGGAGTCTCCGGAAATTGGGCTTAGATTTCCCAAGATCGATTCTTCAGCCGGAGTCTCGCTTTCTCCGACAGCCTCCTGCTGATCCGGAGCAGCGTTGTTTTCCGGGGCCTCGACCTGCACGGGACCAGCTCCGACTTCATGAGGGGCGGTTCCGGCGGTATGGGCCAAGAAGTGTACGAAGTGACACCTTTGCTTCTCTAACACCTGGGAGACCCAAGCGGATCTGCATTGGTCTTCCACCGTTACTTCCTGCTCAGGGGCGGATTGGGTGGGTTTTGATTTTTCCGGATCTAAGGCGGAATCTTTGCTAGAAAGTTCCAGCGTCTCGGATCGGATCTTCGCGACTCGCGTCCTGCTCGGCGGCGGTCGCGTCAGCGCTACTTACCAGTGGGTTTCCGTCGGAATCGACGGTTTCCCCGATGAAGATGTGTATGCCGCCAACTGGGACGATGGAGAGCTTGACGGGGTCGGTTTTAGCCGGAATCCAACACTCATCCGGAGGGACGATCGGCAGACTTCCGGCGTAAAGGACACGCCCCACAGCGATGGTGTCGTCGTAGCTTCCCATGGCGGAACCCTCCCGGTTCCGGCCTCCAGACGCCGCAGGCCCCACGGTGGGCGCCAACTGTCGTTGCCTAATCGACGGTACCTCGGAGGAGGGATCCTCACGAGGGGGAGAAGAAGTAGGGGCCATAGGGCGGAGTGCACACGGGACGGTGGTACGCGAGTTACCCAGCTTCGGAACACCCGCACGATGACGGGGCCTACCGCTGCTTGTCCGGAATTATCCGGGCGCTTTCGCGTTGTTACAATGAGTTGTGGTTGTGCCTCTAGGGCTCCCGGGATCCGGCTTATAAAGGCGCACGGATCTAGGGTTTACATGGAGAGTCCTAGCCGGATTACAGATAGCCTAGCTACGGTACAATGTCTTGCCGTGCACGTCACGGATCCGCCTTCCATATACGTCGTACTGGATCCGGGTTCCACATGGGCCTCCACGGATCCGGGTTACTCCTATGTCGGTACGGATCCGGCCTGCTGATCCCGGGCTGGACTTCTTCCTTCATGATCAACAGCAGAATCGGGCCGCCCGATGGGCCACATGCCTCATCACCGTCTGTGGGCCACCCGGGCTTGCCGGATCTAGGCACTGTCGATGGTACACCTATGAAGTATACCCACAACAAGCACGCCCTCGAGATCTCGCGCCAGCGAGCGGCCACGGAGGAGGCGAGGCGCCTCCTCATGGAGGCGGAGCGACAGAAGCTCTACGAGCTCAACGCTCAATCACTCATCGCCATTATGAGGTGTTCGCCCGTGAGCAAGCGAGGCGCACCGAGATCGAGACTTCTCGGCAAAGGCTGGAAGCGCGGGACAGCGCCGCCGGCCGCTATGCTCCACCGCCAGATGCGCGAAGCAAGGGACGAGAAGCGGGCACGGACGCAGACGACAAAGGCGAATAACGATGACGAGGCAAGCCCGTCGCGCCCCCCAACCGACGGCCATTAGATTAGGACGAAGTTTAAGTTTTATTTAGGTTTAAATTCGAGTTACTTTTGTATAAATTTGTATGAATTTCGGTTTTTAAATATTATTTTAAATTTAAATTTCTATTGGAGCTTATGGGAGGCGTCGGTGTGGGAGCAACATCCCCAAATAGAGGATGCTCTGCCGACGACCCTGCCGGCGACTATTTGGAGGCGCCGGTGGAGATGCTCTTATACCTTGCCACGTTGGCAGCTGAAAATTAAGAAATTAGTTTCTCAATAGATTGTATCATGTGGTTGGTCCTAGCTTTAATTGCCTCCTGCTTGCTTCTCTCACACGGACAAAGGGGAGCTGCTACCTGATTGGCTATGTGGTTGATTTACATCGATTTCTCTAGCAAATGTTGTACAGATACGATCATCTTCTCTTACCTCGTAATTACTGTTACAGCTCAGCAAAAAATCTGACGTGGCTGTTTTAGTTACAGGCGTTGGGATTGACCTAAAGGTTGAATCCATGAAGACCAAAAATGTACCAATAGTTTCACATGCATTAGAAAAAATAGAGAAAATGGACATGCATTAAGAGAGATGAAAATGGAGTAGATGTTATAATTCCTAACCGAATTAAAAAGCTCTCTGGCCTTATAATCTAAAAACAAAGATCGAAGATACTTTCATAAAAATAAGGAATTGACTTTAGTAGGAAGTTCTCTATCCGGCCAGGGTGTCTACTGCCGGCCTATATGAAAAAGAAATACTCGTGTTTTATGTGCGTTTCTTATTTGATTAGAATGATAGTTTCCTTCCCGCGTGCTGACGATATCCAACCTATAGTTGGGATGGCCGCTCATCTCCAGAATATCCTTTGAGCCAAGTCTTGTGGATGCGTGTTACCACGAAACCCTCCGGCGTTTCAGGCTGAGATAATGAAAACAAAATAGCTTAGCATTCAGGTTTCAGGTATATGTAGAGGAGCGGGCTAGGTATTGGCTGAACATAAGTGATATACTCATACCTTTATATTCAGCGCAAGAGTTGTTAGACAGCACACCGGCGCATTATTTCCTGATAATAGCAGCGCATGAGAATGATGTTTAAATGAGTTTTTGTGCAGATAACTAGAGCATCCTTAATAATTACATGCATGGAAAAAATTCTTTAAAAGCGACGTCTCACTGTCCCACAGGTTATATGCTATACCCTTCATTTGGTAGAATCAGAGAATCACATGAATGTTCACTCATGTCCACTCTGTTCATTTTGTAGCTCATTGTCGAACACCAAATCAGGTAGCCATATCATTTTCAACTTGCAGCTCAGTCTAGACTAGTAATAGACCAAGATTGATTTTTGACATCCCCACGTAACCCGGGATACTGGTAGCTAAACAACCAATGCCTACAGGTTATATTTTTGCAAAGTGTGCTTCGAATCAATGGCTATTACCATCAAGTTATCATGATGTTTACAACTTTACATAGCTTTTTTTTCGAAAAGAGGTACATGTCTCAGTAAAGTTATACACTATCTAGCTAGACTATTTCATACAACCAGATTCGCAAAGTGCTTCTATGCTAGATTATGCTGAACACGGTGGCTAACCATGTGGTTCGACCTTCACAAATTGCTTTTATGCAAGGACGTAGTATCCTGGATGGGGTGGTAGTCCTTCATGAAATAGTTCATGAACTACATGGTAAAAGTTAAATTGTGTGATTTTATCGATTCACTTCGAAAAAGCCTATAATACGGTGAAATGGTATTTCTTGCAACAAACTCTTAAAATGAAAGATTTTTCTGATGAGTGGCATGCTTTAATTAATAATTTCATCTGGGGGGGAAGTGTTGCCATTAAAGTCAATGACGATGTGGACAAATACTTTCAAACCAAAAAGCAGCTGAAACGGGTGATATATTATCGCCAATGCTATTTAATATAGTGGCAGACATGCTCGCTGTCACGATTGAACGTGCCAAGTCTGAGGGCCAAATTGAAGGTGTCATTCCACATCTAGTTGATGATGGATTTTCCATTCTTCAATATGCTGAAAATACAAATCTATTTATAGAACATAACATCTTAAAGGCAAGAAACCTGAAGTTAATTCTTTTAGCGAGGTTCGAGCAACTATCAGGTCTAAAAATCAACTTCCATAAGAGTGGGATCGTTTGTTTTGGCGAGTCCCAAGATCATGTTGCTCTGTATGCTGAGTTATTTGGCTGCGGATAAGGCAAATTCCATATTAGGTACTTGACTTACCAATGCCGAATGGAAAGTGGTGGAGGTAAGATTATAAATTAGATTAATTAATTGGAAAGGTAAATTATTGTCCTTAGGAGGAATATTAGTTCTTATCAATGTTATACTAAGTAATATGGTACTGTATATGATCTATTTCTTCCAAATTCCTAGAGAAGTTTTAAAAAGATTGGATTGTTTCCGATCAAGATTATTTTGACAAGGGGAATAGTGAGAATCGTAAATATCGACTGGCTAAATGGAATGTGCTTTGCTGCCCCAAAGATCATGGTGGAAGATATTTGTTGAATAAAATCTAAACAAAAACCGTATGCATCAATTGATGCAGAAGCTGGGGCTTCCCCATTACAAAAAAAAACATAAACTCTCTTTCCTATAAATACATCAAGCTTCAAAACTTTTGCGTTTTCTCGAGAGGAAGAGTATAAATTTAGCATTGTCTTTTTATAGCTGAATGAAGCAGTCATTATTTTGCAACTGGAAAAAAAAGGATACGGGCAAGTAACATACACCGATATTACTAGTCCTAAAACTATTATTGGCATATACCTGAATTTCTAGTACATGTAAATCATAAATGACACAATCTATGAAGAGAAATCAAGAAAGAATTCTGATTGAGCACATACAAATTGGCAAAGAAGATATTGCAATCAATGAAAATAGCATTTTTATTTGAGTATGAGTAGCATACTTTGCAGAGTCATAAGAACTCACCTTCTGACTCCCACAAGTCGAACCACACAAGATAACTGTGAGAAGCACTCTGTGAGATACCTAGTCTGTCCACCCATGATCGGTACCGTTTCCCTTGTTTGTCACCGTAACATGAAGTCAACGCATCAATGGATGAATGGATTGAAAGGACGAGCCCAGAAGGTTGAATAATAACCCCATTTGCATCCTAACGTCCAAAATAAATAAATAAACAATCTGAAAGATCAACAAAACATGAACATGGCATTGCCATCTGGGTTTCAATGAAAATATGACATTTTCTCAAATTTAAAAAGACTGAGAAACTGAGACAGGAGAGGGAGAAATCTACGCAAAATTTAACCAAAGTTACCGAACTATTTAAGAGTGCAGATCGAAGTAGAAAGCCATATACATACAGTGACGTTTTTGAAGTACTCTTTAACTGAATCAGCCTTTGGAACGTCAGCCCTACGCCACTTCTCGTAGAGAACATAGAACTTCACGACGGCCGCTGTAGGCTTGAAAGAGTCCTCCTTGATGCAAGGAAAATTAAAGTCTCTTGGAGGAACATTAGGTCCTAGCTTGAGGTACCCAATAGCTTGAATAATACCAGCAGCACACCTCTCAGTTGCATGCATTACTTTTACCTTAGGATTATCCTCCGTTTTTGCTGCGTACCACTGGACTAGTTCCTCTTCGGCATTGTTAACCTAAAATTTTAAAACATGGAGTTGCAGTAAAGTCATAACTCATTCATTCACGCGTGACCTTCTAGAGTCACCACAAACAAGTTACTGTATACTGACCATGACGCCATGGACATCAGGGACGCTGAATAATTCTGCATCGCTACCAGTGTCTCCACAAACAAGAGTATCCTTTGGTGTTTTTCCGAATGAGCCTAACTTCTTGAGTAAATATGCAAGTGCCTGACCCTTTCCAGCCCTTTTAGCTAATATGTCAAGGGCTCGGCCAGCACTGAAAATCATTTTCACATGTACCTGTAAATAAATAAAGTAGTTAACCACACAAACTCCAAAAGGACACGTTTGTAAGAACAAATTGGAAAAAAACTAAAACCTAACAACATCAATAAACATGCTGCCTCACCCCACGCTCATTAAGCTTCATGGAGAGAGACCGCTCCACTTCCTGCAAATCATATTTCTCTTTAACATAAAAGCTGAGCTTATGTGGACGTTGTTCTGTATCTCCCTGCGTTCACGCAAATGTATGACAATGAAGTGCTCGTATTTGTTTAGCAATAAAATTGAATGTGAATCAAGGGAAATAAGATGCTTAGCAGATCAAACATGCCTGAAACCACAGCTGAGAAAACTTCTTCGCCTCCTCAAGAACAATATTCCTGTCCCACCTATTGTTCAGATATTCCATCCAGCCATCGTCAGGATCCATGTCCTCACCATAAGTTATCTCAGTGCCCACAGACATAATAGTGATGTCTGGAGTTGGTAGCATAGGCTTCTGTTCCTTCAATTCCTTATACCGAGCAGGTGACCTTCCAGTGGAGTAGACAAGAAGAGAATCCTGGCTGTAAGCAGACTCCCAAAGGGCCCCAAACCTAAGCAAAGACAAGTTCTCTTCGTCTTCATCATCAACCTGAAAGTTTGAAACCCAACGAACTGCACCTAAATAGGACGTACAAAATAGGCATAATTATATATGAAGAATCCAAGCTGGGAGTTTAAAAAAACACCATTGTATAATCGAGATTTGAAACAACCATAAGACGCGCAGGGCCGTTGAGCCTATCCAGTTTAGCAAACTGCAAAGATGGTTGTCGCTCAGTGAGGATTTAGGATTCGAAGGGAAGATCATGGGTGCAGAAAACACAAAAGAGAATTTCTATGCTTGCCATTGACATGATTAACTATAAACCCAGACTTTCAGGTGAGCCTAAAGGCATGGCCGCGGACGCGGAGTGTGTCAAGCCTCCCAAGGCGTTTCCGTATGAGAGCTTAAACGTTGCAGCTAGCGTTCTCACAGACATCTATCGACTATATATATTCTGCTATTTTGCCAACGTTACTAAATGTACCACTCTGATGTAACTATGAGCCAATGTCTAACAGGTGAGCCTATGTCAATAGTGAGCAGTTCTGACCTTGGAAATCCACAACAACTCTTTCTTTGTCGCATCAGCACATTCAATTTCTGTCTGCTTCAGTATACCGACAATATCCTTTATAGCTTTCCTTTTGTTTCGATCATTCTCCACACAACTTAAACCAATTTCAATGCATACCTTTACTTGTTCAGAATATGTGTTCTCAAGCATCCTATTCATCCAGTATTCCCACATCTATCAATTTAGATCATAAAAAGGGTAATATATTACAATAAGAAAGTAGTAGTACTTATGAATACATGCACATTGTCTCAATAAAGACTAACACAATAACTTACTAGTTCCTTGAATTCGTCGAAAGATTCACCGGGAGACATGTCAGTGAATTTCAAGTAATTGTCGCATCCTACCATCATTTTTAGGATCACAACACCTAAGCTGAATATGTCAACCTTATTTGATATTGTACCGTGGTCTATGAATTCTCGTGGTAAGTACCCACTGCATGACACATCAGAATTATGTTACTTAAGTAGCTATGCTCATATTTCAGTCCAAATGGAGAATTTACTTACAATGTTCCTTGAAAAGTTTGTGTAACTTGCGTACGTTCACCTCTGAGGAGCCTTGATATCCCAAAATCTGCAATTCTGGGAACCATCTTCTCATCCAGCAATACATTGGCTGGCTTTAAATCCAAATGATAAATAGGCTCTTCGAATCCATTGTGGAGGTAATTCAAACCCTGACAAATCCCAGTAATTATTCCATAGCATGTCTTCCAATCGTATGTATCACGTCCACCTGCAACACCAAACAAGGAGAATTTTCGAGATGTAAATTTTAAATAATGATACTTTAATATGCTAAATAAAACGAGGTGAACATAACTAGCAGTACCACGAAGAAGCTCATCGAGGTTTCCATTAGGCATATGCTCCAAGCAGAGTGCCATGTGCATCTTATCATGGCAATAGCCAACTAACCGTATGATATTTTCGTGTCGGAGCATTCTCATAATTTTAAGCTCGTCCTCAAATTTCTTATCGCTAATTCCATGCAGCCCATTGAGCTTCTTGACAGCAAATTTGTTCCCATATTCATCCAGTCCCTATTCAACATTTCACACAGTTTTATTTTTCTCTTCATATATAGGGACAAGATGTGCAAAGCAGAAGATGTTATGTTGGAATGTGGCGACCGAATCGTTTACTGGTACATGATGAAGAACAATGCACCAGAAGTTGTCAATCGCTGAAACAATCAGTACAGAATACATAGCATTGTAATTTGTTCTTTTTGCGTGACATCATGCTGAGCCGGGTGGACATCTTTCTGAACTTATAACTGGTAAAACGCAATTTCTATTCCTAGTGCGACCTTGATCCGAAATGGCAAGGTCGGTCGTCTGCGCCGTTTGATCTTCATCGGACGTCTCAAAACGGCGTGGAGGCGATTTTTGTATCTGGCGGCAGCGCGGGGAAGAGAGAGAGAGAGAGGCCGTCCATTCCCCATTTTCCTTGCCAAAATTGATTTCGTCTCCGCACGCCATTAGCACCGCTGGCAGCTCCCGAGCTCATCCCAGCTACCCCTCGAGCTTTGCCGCCTCCTCCTCTCGCGCACGCCACAGCCGGCCACGCACGACCCCGTCGACCCGCCTCCCGACGTGTGCACGTCCCTGCGGTCGAGCCTGACACTGAGGCACGCCGCGCTGCCGTCGCGAGGCCACCACGGCTATGCTAGGTCGACTCGTGAGGCATGTTTTCCTTGTCTCCCAGAGCTCTGCCGACCTCCTTGCTACTGCATATACGGCTGGTGGCCCGAGTTAATCGGTGCTCGTAAGGTGTTCGACGAACTTCCGCACCGGAGAAGGCTTGAGGAAGTACCATTCCCTCTCCTTAATCTTGGCCATGGTGGCATGCATGTCCCGTGGACTGACTCGTTTCTCAAAGCAGTGTTTTGCATGCATTTGAAGGATGCAACGGGTGCACTTCACACGCTCTCTGTTAAATCAACATAAACATAGTCCGAATCGAAATAAACTAGATGAAAAAGATGTGTGTCGATAATACGAATCAATTCTCACAATCAGTTTCGACTTTCGTCGGTCGTAAATCGTCAATTTCATGTATGAAGTTTTAAGTAAATTTTCCCAAATTCGTCGCACACGCTCAACCGTTTAAAATTTCCTTTGAGGAGTAGGTTCACCTCACCATTCCGCATGACTTTCATGTTGACAGGGTATACATACACTGATACAAAATGACTCACAAGTATACTGTAATCTATACGTATGTGTGACTAAGGTTTGAACTATTTTTGCTCAACTTCTCGCTCGCCATCTTCATGAGCGGCGACATGGTGATGATAGGTGAGAAGTGAGAGGTGATAATCTATGATGGTGGAGTCACATAAATATTCCCAATATTGCTTCGTTCGTATATCTGCCCGTACGCATTTCCATCCCCTCCCTCCTCCCCCTCCACAGGCGCATCCCAAGACGCTGCTCCCCTCCATGGTGGTTCTCGCCGGCCGCCCCGTCCCGCCCACCAGATTCCCTCGGCGACGGCCACTCCCACCACCCAATCCCCTCCACCCCATCCCGCCCCCTCCCTCCACCCCTAGCCACCCACCTCGATAAGGGCTCCGGCTCCGCCCTCGTGGGAAACCCTAATGCCACCTGTTGATGGAGAACCTGGACACGGAGGGGATAGAGCAGGCGTTCGTGGACACGCAACTCAGCTCCTCCAACGTCGGCTTCAAGCTGATGCAGAAGATGGGGTGGAAGGGCAAGGGGCACCAACCCTACTTCTTCCTCGACCCCTACCGTCGTCCCCTGCTTCTTCCTCGACCCCTGCCATCGGTGAGCATGCACAACGCCTCCTCTCCCCTCCCCTCTCCCCTGGCTTAGTGTAATTGATGAAATGCAACTCCCCCCAATTCCCCCAATTCTCCCCTAGCTTAGTGTTCTTGATGAAATGCACAGCACCGTTTGGAAATTTGTAGTGTTGATTTGCAATGGTAAAGAACAAGTAGGATTTTTTAGTTCATAAAATTCTATTGTGCAAAGCTAATTAAAATGAAAATTTCCCTGGTTTAGTTCATAAAAATTGGTTGCAGATGGTTGAATTGGCTTGCAGATGGTTGATATATAAAAACTGCTTGCAGATGCTTGAATTGGCAGATGCTTGATTGCAGTATGGTTGTCCATTTATCTCTATTCATTTAGTTGATTTAGTTTGCTATATAAAAATGAAAATGAAAATCTATGGTTGAATTGGCAAAGAAAATAAAATAAAAATAAACTATGGTTGAATTGGCAGAGAAAAGAAAATGAAAATAAACTGCTAGCTCTATTCATTTAGTTGATTTAGTTTGATATATAAAAATGAAAATAAACTATGGTTGCATTGGTAGATTCTTGCTTGCAGTATACTTGTCCATTTAGCTCTATTCATTTAGTTGATTTAGTTTGATATATAAAAATGAAAATGAAAAGCTATGGTTGAATTGGTAGAGAAAATAAAATGAAAATAAACAACTAGCTAGGTTCATTTAGTTTCATTGCTAGCTAGGTTCATTTTGATTCATTGCTACTGCTAGAAAATAAAATGAAATGCTACTGCTACAGCTAGGATGATTTAGTTGCAGGTTGAAGTAGAAAAAAAGAAAATGTTTGTACACATGAGAAACCTTGCTAACTTTGAGCAGTGGTTTAAACCAGTGAAGTGCAAGCAGGCCTTTGCTCTGCATATCTATAATCTATAATATCTAAATAGGAGCAACCCACTAAGTTGAATTATCTTTACATGCAAGCATGCCACATCATTTTGACAGTTTGTGATTAGTTGTATGCCATGTCACTCAACTGCCACGTCAATCCGTTTCAGCTTAGTTTTAGGGTCATCCGTTTCAGTTTATTTGTAGGGTCAAATCTATCCGGCTGAGCCGTTCCTCTTCCTAATCTCAACTCCTCCACCATAAGTGCACCTAAATGATTGTGCAGCCGAAACCGAATAAGGGGAGTCCACCAGTCCTTGATCTCCATGAACGGAGGTACCTGAACAGCCTTCTTCCGCTTTTAAAAGCCGGGATCGATTTAGCGTTCTCCTCATCTTGGTTTCCAATGCTTTCTTTGCGCTGGTGAATTTGCATCTCATCCCGACCTCCTAAACTCTATTGCCTTCTTCTATGCTTCTCCTTAATTTTTGATTCCACGAGGTTCTGCTCCGCTCAACACGGCTATGTCTTTCCCTGACATTAGATCGTCCTAACTCTAAGTAAAGATTCACCCGATTTTTGATAGATACTGTACGGGTTAGGCCAGGAACTGTTGCTGCTTACTTACCTTTATGGTTCCATTTTTTTTTACTTCTAGATAGACTGCTTACTTCATGGTTCAATTTTTAAAATGTTTTTTGGTAATAGACACTACGTGTTCCCTACGATTGTTCAGAGTGCTGTCTCCTTGGTATGCTAACAATTCTGGAACCTCATGTTCAACCTCTCGTGCTTTCCTTTTATTGTGGTTCAATCAACAAGTGTTTTCTCCATTCATACTATTACATTTATATTGCCCAAGTTTCTGATTCTAGGTAAGCAAGAAACCCTATAGCATTGGTTTGCTTTTTTATATATTTACTTGCTCATAATTGTGATTTCTGGCGCAAAGACTTCACATGTTGGCATTTTTATATATTTACTTGCTCATAATTGTGATTTCTGGCGCAAAGACTTCACATGTTGGCATATTCTAAAATGATTAGCCTTGCAATTGTATGATACTGTTTCTCATGCTAATTTTTAGATCAGTTACTTAATAAGGTGGCTCACTGCAGATTCATGGTTTCATCCGTTCCGTTACAAGAAACCGATGGAGGAAGTATTATAATAATTTGTTATCACCAGGATTTAACCGCGATCAGGAGGTGGGCCGCGATCAAGATGGGCTTGGAAGATTATATATGGAAGATCTATGAAGCGGCCTTGCACGGAGAATTTGGGCTAGTTAGCCCGTGTATCTTAGCATAATAGATTGTGTATCGATTTAGAAGTTAGAGTTTATCTCGTGCACGGTTTAGTGCACGCCCGCATTAGAAAGTCCCCTGGACTATAAATATGTACCTAGGGTTTATGGAATAAACAACAACTCACGTTCAACCCCAAAAACAAACCAATCTCGGCGCATCGCCAACTCCTTCGTCTCGAGGGTTTCTATCGAGTAGCGACATGCTGCCTAGATCGCATCTTGCGATCTAGGCAGCACAAGCCCCACGTTGTTCATGCGTTGCTCGTATCGAAGCGTTTTTGATGGCGAGCAACGTGGTTATCATTAGATGTGTTAGGGTTAGCATTGTTCTTCGTTTAAGCATGCTTACGTAGTGCAACCCTTGCATATCTAGCCGCCCTCACGCCTATCTCGGTGTGGGGCGGCACCCCGCTTGATCATTATTTAGTAGATCTGATCCGTTACGATTGCTCCTTGTTCTACAAGGATTAGTTTAATATCTCGCAATAGTTAGGCCTTACAAAGGGGGAGGATCCAAGTGGCACGTAGGGTGGCGTTCGCAAGTCCTAAACAGGATGTTCCTAGGATCAACTTCATGTTGGTTTTTTGGCCTTGTTTAGGATCGGCTTACGAGCACCGTGCGTGGCCGCAAGGCCCAACCTGGAGTAGGATGATCCGATTATGCGGTGAAAACCCTAAATCGTCGTAGATCTCATTAGCTTCATCTTGATCAAGCAGGACCACCAAGTATTCGTGCACCCCGTACGGATCATGGGTGGATCGGCTCTTTGAGCCGATTCACGGGATAACCTGAGAGCCGATCGAGGCTCGTATTTAACGTTTACATGTATGCCCTGCAGGAAACTAAGCGAGGCATCCTCATCACCTTCCTGACCAGGTATAGGTCAGGTGGCACGCCCTTGCACTTTGCAACGCCGCGTGTGACCAGAAGAGCATTGCGGGCCGTCGCTCGGAGGGGTCTCAGCCAGCCGCAGCTCTAGGCTCTTCCCGGCTCTACGGTGTTGACAAGGCCGCTGCCCGCCGGTGGGTTTTGGCAGTCAACACATTCTGGCACGCCCGGTGGGACTATCGTCTACATCAACCACATCGCCATCTACATCTGAGATGGCGGACGGCACGCCGACCACCTACGGGGATCCGCTCGACGACCTCAAGAAGCAATACAACGAGATCAAGGCTACCCTCAAAGCCGACCTCATCGGCTCTTTTCAGAGAACCCGTTCCGGTGGCATCAGATGGAAGGGGTTCTCACCGCAAGGTGCGCTCGATGGGATAGACCTCTCTACCCCGTCGGAGGAACGCACCCGAGGGTCTGCAGCGGCGGAGATCAACTACCCGGTGGCTCACTCGCTACACCGCCACTCTGAGAACTTGGTCAACGTGTTGGAGCGTGTCGCTCTGCGCGTGATCCAGGAGATCATGAGCCACCAGTACTCGCCGTCAGGACCAGCTCTCGGGACGCATCAAGGAGAGTTGCCATTCCAGTCCCGTCCACCGCTGCCATTTGCGTTGGCAGCACCAGCTGAAGTGCCGACTACACCGGCATTCCTCGTCTACAGGATTGGTGGCGACCCTAGTGACTACCGAGTTCTTAATGGAGGCGCCTAAGGAGATCCCTCATGGATACGCGTGCATGTATGTGCCGGATTGTGGTGACTGGGCACTCACAAACCAGGCCACAGGCATCGGGGACTCCGGCGAAGACCGGAGGAACGTCGGCGACGGAGCAGACGTGGCTAACTAAATACGCCACACCGACGAAACTCCCGAGCCCAGCTCCTGCAGCTGGCTCAGAGCTGGAAAAGCAAACATGGCAGGCCAAGTACACCACCCCGGCGAATCTTCAGAGTGCAACTCCTACGGCCAGCACGACGGATCGGATCGGTACCATACTGAGAGACCGGTTCGGCATGATGCCGAAAAGAAGGGCGGTCGGCTATTCCAAGCCGTACCCTGACGATTACGAGATGATCCCGCTACCACCTAAATATCGGCTCCCCGACTTCTCCAAATTCAGTGGATCGGATGGCTCCAGCTCCATCGAGCACATCAGCCGATATTTGGCTCAACTAGGACCGGCTTCAGTGTCGGATCAGCTACGCGTGAGGCTCTTTTCACAGTCCCTCACGGGATCGGCTTTTGGATGGTACACCTCTTTGCCAGCAAACTCCATCCAGTCTTGGAAGCAATTGGAAGAACAGTTCCATATGCAATACCATTCAGAAGCTTCCGAGTCTGGCATTGCCGATCTAGCACAACTACGTCAGAAGCGCGGGGAAACGGTGACGAATACATCCAGCGCTTCAGGAATCTTAGGAACCGATGTTATTCGGTTCGTATAACCGAAAAGGAAGCGATCGAGTTGGCAGTAGCAGGCCTTGCAACACAGCTCAAGGACATGGCCTCCCAAGCAGATTATCCCTCGCCGGCGCACATGGTTCGAAACTATCGGCATATGAACGGCGCCACCCCGACCTGTACCAAGACAAGTTCAAGCGTGCAGTAGTTATGGTCGATACGGAGGAGGATGAAGTGCTCGCGGGAGGCCAAGAGATAGCAGTGGCTGAGTGGACTCGTGGGGGAACCCCGTGGCCTGCAAATGGGTAAAGCCACCAGGGCCGCCCGGGGATTTGATTTTGACGTGACCAAGACTGAACAAATTTTCGACCTCCTGCTCAAGGAGAAACAGTTGACGATTCCTGAAGGTCTCAAGTTCCCCACGGCGAAGGAGCTAAACGGAAAGCCGTACCGCAAATTCCACAACTCGCTTTCCCATGCCACCAACGACTGCCGGGTGTGGCGTCAGCACATCCAAGCGGCGATAGAGAAGGGGCGGCTAATTTTCAACCAGTACGCCATGAAGGTCGACACCCAACCCTTCCCCGCCGTTAACATGGTAGAAATCATCTACCCTGAAGGTTGCCAGCCGGGTCCCTCGTTCAGCATCAACATGGTAGGACTTGGAAACCACTCTGGCAAAGATGGAGATGAGGGCAGCTGCTCTCATAGCAAGGATACAGAGGAGGCCGCTCCACGCGATCGGCTCCGTCATGATGGCAAGCGCTATGTCACAGAGGGAGAGGTGAAGAATATAAGATATCAGCGACCCCTCTCCGATCACCTCCTCAACAAATATGTGAGTCAGTATGACCAACGCCGGCGGCCCAATTACGATGATAGAGGAGATCGTCTGGCTAGAGAAGCCAGAAGATATCGTCGGCAGAATCGCGATGAGGAGGAGCACGAGCGCTGTGCCACGGAAGCATCAAGGGAGCAAGATGACAACGCCAGACACTGGGACTGCCCTTTCTTCAGACACTGCTGGGATTCAGGAATGAGCCGATTGCCCACAATCGGCAATTGCCCGTAATGCAATCGGAAAAAGAAGGAGGCAGCCAACGTGTCTGTGTTCGAGCGCCTAGGGCCTCTCCCCCCACAAAGCAAACGCGCTGAGTCACCTCGTTGGGCAGATCTTGAGGATTCAGAGGACGAGGGAGAAGTGGAAGAAGACAGGTACCACCGTCCAAGGTGGTGCCCTGACGGACTCAGCCGTTCCCAAAAGCGCAGGGTTCAGCGATTGCGCGGCCTGGAGGAAGCCGAAAGGTTGTACCTGCATACGCTAAGGAAGGCACGGCCGGATCTGGCTGCAAAAGTTCAGCGAACCCTGGATGAAGAGGGTCGTCCACGGAAAATGGAGTGGCGCCCTAAACAGAGGAAAGCCGATGATGAGACATCGGCTGGCACAAACATGGTACTCGTCTTGCCGACAGAGCTTAGCGCTCCACGACTCTACGGAGCACTCAAGGTGGACGACAGCAAGCGCATCAAGTCAGAGGTTGGGTTGGTTTTATCCAGCCTGGCCAAGTAGCAAGATCAAACCAATGAGCAAACCAGGAGAGGCTGATCCTTGTGATCGGCCCCAAAAATTTACGAAGGGAACTTACAAAACCTTCAACGAGCAAGCAACGTGGAGGCCGATTCCAGCAATCGGCCAAAATTATCCTCACCCACCATTCTGCCTGGGTTCAACATGTTATCCAACAGAGCCGATACCATCAATTTTCTTGACGAGAATCGGCTCGGGGGGCACCCAGGTAGATAAGAAGCATCTCATCTTCTGGTGATGGGTGTTAGAATATGGGGGCCGATGCACAGGTCGGCCGTAATAAAAGTAAAAATTCGAAAATTTTCGAGCACAGCCGATGCAGCAGGCATCGACTTAAGGACATGAAAGCCGATGCATGGCCATCGACTCAAGGGGAGTAACTGTTACGATCAGAGGGTCAATGGAGCACAAAGGGAGATTTTGTATGAAGGAACTCCTCAATGGAGCAGTTTGGAAGCTCGGATCCTCTCTTCAAGAACAATATCAGAAGCAGCATGGGCGGACGGATCAGGTCAAGGATGGATGACATTAGATTCACCAAAGGAAAGGAGCCGATCTAGCCAGCAAGAACTAAAGAAGCTCGGGGGGCAGCTCACCTTAAGGCTTTCCGCTCGGAGAAGCCGATTTGTGTTCAAATCGGCTGGCGCTGCATAAGGAACTTCCCCACGCACGATCAAGCCCGGGTCTATGTAGCTCATTTGTGTATCCTCGTCTCTGTTTTGCTTTGGCTGAGACTCGGGGGGCAACAAGCCTGGTAGGTGCTCTATTGAAGGACCGATTGAAGTACCATCGGCTGATCCTCGTTGCAACCTTCTTCACAAAGCGATGAACGCTCGCTAAAAAGTTGAAGAATGGAAGGATGAATGTCGAAGGACCGATGCGTTGTTATCGGCTCATTACACATTGGCGGAGGGGATGAATCGGCAAGGTCAGTAGGAGGGGTGAATCGGCTCAATTAAAACTCAGAAGAAATCGGCAAAATCAAAGTGGGGAACAGGTTCTTCATTGATAGGCGGGATTTCTTACATAAAGAGCTGAATTGCTCTCAAAAGGAAATACTAGGGGATACATTGCCCCATCTACTACTACTGACCCTATGATAGAGGTCCTATCTACGGGCCGTCACTGCCCTCATCGTCATCCTCAGAGCTCTCATCGGCACTGCTGCCGATGGGCTCCTCGTCGCTACTCCCGTAGCCCTCCACGGGGGCTTCATCCCCGTCTTCGTCGTCGCTGCTGTCGTCGTCCCACCACATGCGAAGGCGCTTCGCTGGTGGGTAGCCCTCGAGGGAGTCGTCGTCGTCGTCGTCGTCGTCCTCCTCCTCTTCTTCCTCCATCACCCCCTCGGAGGAGGTGAAGTCGTCCCAGGAGAAGCGATCGTCATCGCTCTCCTCCTCCGGTTCCCCGTCGGCGAGGAAACGGAGGTCGCTCTCCCCGTCCGTCGAGGACTGGTCGTCCTCGGACCAGATGGAGAAGTCATGGTCTGACTCCTCCCCGGCCGCAATGGCGCGGCGGGTGTTGGCCGCATGGACCGCCGCTGGGTTGTGCTCCGGCGTCGGCTCGCGGGACATGGAGGACTGGCTGGAGGGGTCCGATAGGGCAGAGGAGGAAGAAGACATGATGGTGCAGGAGGGCTTTTGGACTGCTAATGCGAGGATGCAGAGCAGAACTGTTCATAGCGGTTAAATAAAAAGGGAGATGGTGAAAATTCAATGCCACAGCAGTTTCCGAGGAAGTGGTGTTTGAAAGAAAGAGAAAATACTGCCAAATCACGCGGAGAAGTTGAGAAGGCAAGTCATCATGGTGACGGATACTGCGACGGTTCCGCCACGACATGACCCGACGGGAGCGTAATGATTTTGGAAATACCATTTCCAAAACCAGGGGGGCATGTGTTATCACCAGGATTTAACCGCGATCAGGAGGTGGGCCGCGATCAAGATGGGCTTGGAAGATTATATATGGAAGATCTATGAAGCGGCCTTGCACGGAGAATTTGGGCTAGTTAGCCCGTGTATCTTAGCATAATAAATTGTGTATCGATTTAGAAGTTAGAGTTTATCTCGTGCACGGTTTAGTGCACGCCCGCATTAGAAAGTCCCCTGGACTATAAATATGTACCTAGGGTTTATGGAATAAACAACAACTCACGTTCAACCCCAAAAACAAACCAATCTCGGCGCATCGCCAACTCCTTCGTCTCGAGGGTTTCTATCAGGTAAGCGACATGCTGCCTAGATCGCATCTTGCGATCTAGGCAGCACAAGCCCCATGTTGTTCATGCGTTGCTCGTACTGAAGCGTTTTTGATGGCGAGCAACGTGGTTATCATTAGATGTGTTAGGGTTAGCATTGTTCTTCGTTTAAGCATGCTTACGTAGTGCAACCCTTGCATATCTAGCCGCCCTCACGCCTATCTCAGGTGTGGGGGCGGCACCCGCTTGATCATTATTTAGTAGATCTGATCCGTTACGATTGCTCCTTGTTCTACAAGGATTAGTTTAATATCTCGCAATAGTTAGGCCTTACAAAGGGGGAGGATCCGGTGGCACGTAGGGTGGCGTTCGCAAGTCCTAAACAGGATGTTCCTAGGATCAACTTCATGTTGGTTTTTTGGCCTTGTTTAGGATCGGCTTACGAGCACCGTGCGTGGCCGCAAGGCCCAACCTGGAGTAGGATGATCCGATTATGCGGTGAAAACCCTAAATCGTCGTAGATCTCATTAGCTTCATCTTGATCAAGCAGGACCACCAAGTATTCGTGCACCCCGTACGGAGCATGGGTGGATCGGCTCTTTGAGCCGATTCACAGGATAACCTGAGAGCCGATCGAGGCTCGTATTTGACGTTTACATGTATGCCCTGCAGGAAACTAAGCGAGGCATCCTCATCACCTTCCTGACCAGGTATAGGTCAGGTGGCACGCCCTGCACTTCGCAACGCCGCGTGTGACCAGAAGAGCATTGCGGGCCGTCGCTCGGAGGGGTCTCAGCCAGCCGCAGCTCTAGGCTCTTCCCGGCTCTACGGTGTTGACAAGGCCGCTGCCCGCCGGTGGGTTTTGGCAGTCAACATAATTTCAACAATTCGGGTAATTGTTCTCATGGTTTTCTGTTATTCTTTCACCACAAGCCAGAAAAAATTCAGTAGGGACCCTTTTACTTACTAACACATGAGCGGTTTACTCTGAGTTTATCTCGAAGAAACACCGATTGTATTTTACACAACTGACTCTGTTAAGCATGCACATTTTTTTAAGTTATATTTATACCATTTAATTTTCAGTGTATTTGTTGATGCCAACTTTTTCTCCATCTTATATTTATTTTCTTTCTCTGAAATACAAGATAATCCTACACTATTTGACATACATATGTCCCGCCGCAAGGCGCGGGGAATCATCTAGTTTTTTTTTAACAAGAATCATAGCTTTAACAAGGCTAACCATGACATCACCCTATACCATGTCTATCATACTTACTGGTTGCTCAAAATGAATGGAGTTTATATGATCATGCTCACTGATTTGGTTCAAAATTAATGCTCATCTGGTTGCTATATATGTGTATATGTTGTACATGGTTCTTTGGAAACTAGAGCATACAGAAATAAAATGGGCATTCTCTGGTTATAAATGATTTCTTTATAAATGATTTGGTCTTTAATTTTATTTGCACTTGCCGGTGATTAGAATGTTTGGTCACTACACTCTGGTTGGGTGAGTGAACCTGGTGTGATGGCACAAATATCAATCTGTTGTGCATCCTACTTGGCTTCGCTTACCCCATCCCTGAATATTAATATTTGTTTCGACCAACAAAGTATGAGACATATGCTATCTAGTTGATACCACTTGGCTCGTATTTGAGTTGGCGTTCTTCATTAACTTTGGTATTTCTTCCATTTTAGTGCCGATGATTAGAATGTTTGATCACATGTACACTTGGTGGTGGTGCAAGCGAGCCTGGTGTGATGGCACAAATATCAATCTTTTGTGCATCCTACCTGGCCTCGCTTACACCATCCCTGAATGTTAATATTTTTTTCGATCAACAAAGTACGAGCCCCTCCATTTAATTAGTTTATACTACTTGTCTCTTATTTGAGTTGGCACTTCTTAATTGCATTGGCCGATGATTAGAATATTTGGTCACCCGTACACTCTGGGGTGGGGTCAGTGAACCTGGTGTAATGGCACAAATATCAATATCTTGTGCATCCTACTTGGTTTCACTGACCCTATCCCTGAACGTTAATATTTTTTTCGACCAACAAAGTATGAGGCATATGATATCTATTTGATACTATCTGGCTCGTATTTGAGTTGAACTTGTTCATTTATTTTGGTATTTCTTCCATTTTAGCGCCGATGATTAAATTTTTTGATCACTACACTCGGGGGCGGTGCCAGTGAGCCTGGTGTGATGGCACAAATATCAATCTCTTGTGAATCCTACCTGGCCTCACTGGCACTGTCCCTAAATGTTAATATTTGTTTCGACCAACAAAGTATGAGGCATCACTACAAACAATTCTCCGATGATTAGAATGTTTGGTCACTACACTCAGGGGCGGTGCTACCGTGCTAGTGAGCCTGGTGTGATTGCACAAATATCAATCTCTTGTGCATCCTACCCGGCTCACTAACACCATCCCGAAATGTTAATATTTGTTTCGACCAACAAAGTATGAGGCATGCTATTTAGTTGATACTACTTGGCTCGTATTCAAGTTGGACTTATTCGTTTATTTTGGTATTTCTTCGAGATAGGGCCAATGATTAGAATGTTTGGTCACCGTACACTCTGGGGTGGCATAAGTGAGCCTGGTAAGATGGCACAAATATCAATCTCTTGTGCATCGGACTTGGCCTCACTTACGCCATCCCTGAATGTTAATATTTGTTTTGACCAACAATGTAAGAGGCATTTATTTATTATATCCTAGTTGGCTCTTATTTATGTTGGCATTCTTCGTTCATTTTTGTCTTTCTTCCATTTTAGTCACTACACACTCGGGGGCGGTGCAAGCGAGCCTGGCGGAAGAGAGGAGGGAGCAGAGGAGGAACCGAATGAAGACCACTTTGTATCTCGAAATGATGAACTTTATATGAATTAACTAGTGATAGGTGATGATGATGTTTATATTATACTTGTGCAATGTACATGCTATGTATATTATATCTGCATACTTCTGTATATAATCTGTATAATATATGTATATTGTTGTATATAACCTATATGTGTATAGCAGGAAGTACAAAATCGTGTATAATACGAGCCAATTCTGTAACGCACCTAACACTAGTTCTGTGGCGCACCTATTTCTGTGGCGCACCGCCGCACTAGTGCGCCACAGAAAGGTGATATTAGGACTAGCATGTGACTTTGATGCTAATTCTTCTTGTCAATGGACTGGCATGTGAACATTAGGACTAGCATGTGACTTCGAACACATTCTTGCTTGGGAGACTACTATTTCACTTTCAAGCTTTTCCAAACATGCATATGTCTTGTTGCTAATTTTTCTACCCACTGCACTAACATGTATACATCATGACTAACTAGCACTGTCCCGATGAATCAACTAATGCACTGGGATGTAATCAATCTGGCATGTACAATTTTCCCCCTTTTGTTGCAAAAGAGTCTACCTGGAGTTTTTCAAGCATTGAACAGGAGATAGGTTTTCTTTGTACTATACCTATGATTTATATGTCCAAATAGAGGAGGGAGAGGCACAGGGGGAGAAGCTCCATATGTGCCGTTTGACCATGTGATAGATCTAGCCGTCTTGAGCCTCTCTTGCCAGCTGATTTTAGAACCGGATGTCAATTATCTTAGGGTTTCCTTCTAAATTCTAATAGAGACAGCCTTAGGTGGAGAAGAATGTTGGCAGAGCGATTATGGATGGGGGTTTGGTGGGGCTTGGCACTTCGGCAGGTAAAGGCCTCTGTTATTTTCCCACATAGATGCGCACGCCGGGCTCGTTGGTTCTCACGCAAGGGGCAAGTATTCTGAATCGGGAAAGATCAGGTGACCTCGCTATAAGCCAAATCGAGGCCAACCACGGTGTAGCAGGGTCCTTCGTAAGGACAAAGGAGAAAAAAGTTTGTGATATGTTTGCAGCTACTTTGCTTTTTTTTTTTTGGCTCCTCAATCAGTTGGAACCTGGCTTAATGGTCATAGTTAAGTAAAATATATATGAATTGCAGAAACATGGAACCCTTATGGTGACGTCTACTAAAGGATAGATCATGGATCTTGTATATTCACAAATCACCATATACCTCTTCGTAAGAAGGATGACAGTTGTATCTTTCTATAATATTGAAGCCATATAAATCACTAATCTTACCTCGTAAACCGTTGCAAACGCACCCTTGCCAAGCTCCTTGGAGAAACCATTAGTTATCTTTTCTAAGAGAGCGAACTCCATATTCGTTGGCTCAACACCTGCATACTCCATGCTGTTGCTTTTCCTGGTAGAAAGAAAGAAAACTTGCGTCTTTATATTTTACAGCTCAAATAACTTAACTCTCCAATAACTTAACTCTCCAATAGATGAATCAAGCTTGTACAAAATAGATCCAAAGTACAATACGGATCTGAAAGGTTGCCCCTAAAGTTTGGGCTGAATTGACATCTTGTCCAGATCATATAGCAAAGATTTACACGGTCATTTGCAAAGAGCAAGGCCGTCAAGTGCCGATCCGACAGCAAAACAGAGCTCGGATGATATCAAAGATGCCTGAACTTCCACAAAACCACCGGATAGACTCGATCGAACGAAAGAGATGGGGAAAAGCACTAACCTGAAGATTGCCCAGGGCGAGAAGGATGCAACAAGTCAACTGTAATGATCGACGCAATGACCAGTGTGAGCAGGTTGGTACCAGGAGCCTAGCAGTAGTTAGATATAAATAAGCTGGTACATACATTAGTTTTTATGCGCGCGCATCACATGGTGAAGCCACACTTCCTCATCGTGCGACATGCGATTCAACCAGATTAAATTACACCACCGTCAACTAATTAAGGGCATGAGCTGTGCGGCCAGGTCTATGCATGTGCCCCATGCCCGCCAGGTAGGTTTTGAGCGTTGAGGTAACCACGCTGCAGCTCACTCTCCAATGCCGGATGCTGCTCCACTGGTCCGACCTATGTCACGCTTAATTTTTTCTTTAATTCATGTTCTTCATCTTCTTCGTCTGCTCCTTCTTGTGCGCCTTAGTTCCAGGCAGCGGTTTAGTTCCATCTCCTCGCCAAATTTGCTGATCCTCCAGCTCCCTAATGCTCGTGAATCTTGCTTGGTACCCTCTCACCCTCAAATATCTGTCTTTCTCTCCCGACAACTCATCTAGAGCTCTAATTTCCTACAAAAATATAACCTGAAAACCTAGGCCGAGGAGGAGCCGAAGCCACAGCTCACGGCAGTCATCCCTGCCCTCAGCTTCGGGGCTTCAGCTGTTGTGTCCATGACCGAGCCATCCACCTTCTGCTTCCAAGCATCTTCGATTCTCTCCCACCGCGTTTTTACAGCCTGAATGTGGTCCCATGGACCTCACCTCTGACCAGATTGAAGCCATATGGTGGGTATACGAGCCCAAGGTATTTCACTCAATCCCAGACTTTTCTCTCGTTCCGCCCCTTTTCCTCGCTTTTTCGATGAAGCGGCGGACTCCTCTGCAAGATCCCGTTCGCTTGCAGTAGCGACATATTTTGAGAAGCTAGACCATCTGAACCGACGTGGAGAGCTGGGGTGATTGTCCACGCTGTAGCCTGTAGGGTTGGCCATGCGCTAGGGCCTAGGGGCATCTTCAGCGGCCTCACGCATTTCAATAGCCAATAATTACTGCTTGCGTTCGTTTGGGTTGGGACACAGTCACAAAATTAGCCTCGTTGGCGGCAATGTCCGTTTGGGTTGGGGTCGCCCCAGCGGCCTGACACAAATAAGTTTGTTTTTCACATATATTTCAAATACAATCAAGAAGGCCACTACATTCAGAAGTACTCGAAGACAAATAAAAGGTAAACACACGAAGTACCTCAAACCCTAGCCCTTTACTCCTCGTCGCCGGGTTGTCAGGTTAGGTCGACGAACACGATCATCTCCCACGGCTAATTGGGAGTTGGCGCGTCCATGGTGATCTCCGGCGCTGGAGGTGGAGCGGCTATGGCATGCGTGAGCTCGGGTGGTGGAGCTGGAGCATCCATGGCCATCCTGAGTGCATCGTCCTCAGAGACGCCTGCCGACATGACCGCACCAGCGTAGTTGTGTTGTGGCCGCGGTTGCTCTAGTTGTTGTGACACGAGGACTGCGAGCCTCATCGCTTCTTCCTCTTTGATGTCATCCGGCTCGACTAAGAGCTGGTCACAGTTCCCTCCTCTTTGGCCACCTCAGCCATGTAGGCGAGGTACCCTAGGTAGTCGTCTCTGTCATCCCAGATTTCCTCGCCCGAGATTTCCTCGCTGGAGAAGAGCTCCCTCTTGGGCTTTGGCTGCTCCTCCACGACCACATGGACGCGGCTCGACACGCGTGGCTTCTTCGGCTTGGACGAGGAAGGCCCATCCTCATCGTCCTTCTTCAGCTTTCTCCATGGAAATGCTCTTTTCCCATGCCACCTTGTGGAAGTTGCCTCTGAAAAAGGAAGTACTTGGGTGAATGTTGTAATGGGGCGTTGACGATAATCCACGATTAAAAAGGATGGCCGATAGGTTTTTTTTTTCGATATGTGGCCGATAGGTGGCCGTCTAGTTTCCGGCCAAGTTGAAGTGCTCCTTTCACGGAAGAGTACGCGGTTCCATGTTCCACTGCTAGGTAGGCCCAGGATGGTAGGGTGCGGTCACGCGCACCGTCCATGCAGCGTCCGTCGAGCTGCTGGGATGGGGGCAGTCCAACTTTTTCGCTGCGTAGATGCAAATGGACGCTTCGTCGGTCCGCTAAAGATGTCCTAAGATCGATTTCAAAAACTTGTTGGTAAAGTAAATACTCGTGTCTAAAACTTCAGATCAGATCAGAAGTCGTTACACATGTTGGGACAAAAACTAGTGATCAAGGTTATAATTCAAAGACCATAGGAAATATCTAAAATTTTACCCTTTCTTGTTAACTGGATAGAGTCACGTCTTGTTGCAGCATAGGAAAGACGTATGCATCATCACCGAGGGGTCGCTTTTTTGTGACATGTTACCGAGGGATCTCTGGGTCAACAGAAATTGGAAATCCCGAAATATAGTGTAAACGCTTAATTGGTGTGAGTTTCAATCCCACAAATCTTAGTGTGTAATTGCCCCCTGAGTGAGGACTCCGTGCACTACTTCAAGACGGGTAGTCTCTAAATTGGAATACAATGCAAGATCTAAGGGGCTATTTGGGAAATACAATCTGTAAGATCTGTATAAGGGGCTCTTTGGTTCTGATGAATACAACAGAGAGATACTCCACCATAAAAAATCAAATAGCTGATAGCTGTCAAAAGCTTCTATGAAGCTGTCTAACAAAACAAGAAGCTTATAAGAATATCAAAATCTACCAAGAATATCAAAAACTACCGAGAGGGGAAGTGAGCCTAGCTCAACTGGTTGGAGGAGTCGATGTACAAACCCGGTACCTGAGTCCAAATCCTCACGGACACGAATTTAGGTTCCCATTTATAGAGGCCCAGACTCGTTCTGGTACTCATGTAATTTACCTTGAGAACTATGCTTTAATCTTAATCAAGATTAAAAATCTTAGTACTCATACCAAATGACTATGTGCATCCCTAGATGGTGCAGAGGTCGGAAAGTGAAATTCTCCCCATTTTTAGGGGACTTGTGAACAACTGAACACACACCCTGTCGTTGAGGCATACCCGTCCCCGCCTGGGATGACAATCCAGGGCTTGGCGATGGTGGTCTCTTCCTTCGCTGGAAGTGGTCGACCGGATTGGGGCTGGTTGTGGCAATCTCATGATCTCACATCTAGTCCTAGCAGCGAGTTAGGGATGCGCGGCTGCCGGTGAAAACCGTGCTCCGATCCTGGTCGTGGTGGGCGATGGCGATGTCATGCGTCGTATCCTTCTTGAAGGCATCGCCGTTGCAGCCTGTGTCTTTTCACCCGTGCTGCTCTGGGGGAAACACTAGAGTGAAGTGAGACTAGGTTGGGGGAGTGAATGTACAAACCCAACACCTGAGTTCAAATCCTCACAGACACAAATTTAGGTTCCCATTTATAGAGGCCCAGGCTGGTCTTGGTACTCATGTAATTTATCTTGAGAACTATGCTTTAATCTTAACAAAGATTAAAAAAAATTAGTACTCATACCAAATGGATATGTGCATCCCTAGTTGGTGCAGAAGCCGGGAAATGAAATTCTCCCCATTTTTAGGAGACTTGTGAACACATGAACACACATCCTGTCGTTGAGGCATACCCGTCCCCGCCCAGGGTGACAATCCGGATCTTGGCGGTGGTGGTCTCTTCCTTCGCCGGAAGTGGTCGATCGGATTGGGGCTGGTTGTGGCGATCTCCTGATCTCACATCTAGTCCTAGCAGTGAGTAGGGGATGCGCGGCTGCCGGTAAAAACCGTGTTCCGATCCTGGTCGTGGCGGGTGATGGCGACGTCACGCGTCGTATCCTTCTTGAAGGCATCGCCGTTGCAGTCTGTGTCTTTTCACCTGTGCTTCTCCGGGGGAAACACTAGATCTGGGTCTCCCAGATCGGATGATGGTGGCGCTCTACGTTCTACCTCTTGGGGCATCGTTTTTGGAGCAGCTGCTAGACGGTGGTGGGCTACGGCGGTGTGGTGTTCATCTACTGCGTCGACGACGGTGTGTCTCGGCGGTGTGGCGCAGCAGAGTATCGGTGTTGGATGCAGGATGATGAACGCGTGCAGGACGGTGGTGTTGTCAGGCGTCATGGTGACGTCGATGGCAGGTCTGGCAAGGCCAATGCGGTGATCCCTCTTGGAGATGGGTTCGAGGAAGACGGCGGTAGCGATTTCTGCGGCGTGTGCAATAGTGTGCGCTGAGGGTCTCTTGACAGGTTGTGTTTCTCACCCTCCAATGGGCGGCTTGAGAAGGTATTCGGTTTTAGATGATGTGCATTGGTGTATTGTCAGGGTATTGACCATGTTCATGATCACCCCCTTCATCGCTCTTGTAGGTATAGCGAGTTGTCACTAGAAAGGTGGCTTCGAGTTGATCTTTGTATCTCCTTGTAAGGCTTTGTGAATAATCAATAAATAAAAGTTGTGTGCATGCTTTGGATGCAGAGGCCGGGGCTATGTTCTCATTTCGAAAAAAAGTATCCCAAGAAACAGCATGCCTGAACATAGATAGGGGATCAGAACGTTGGCCAAACTTTGTCGAACTTGCCAGAATATTGTGTGGATAACTCTAGAAAAGAACCAGGCTACACAACACAAGTACCACCATATGACTCAACACATTAGCCAAAAGTATCTATCTATTATATACTAAAAGCAAAATACGGATATCTAAAATAGAGGCACGAGGTTAATCGATATCATCCTAATTATGTTGATGGTTAGATCTAAAATCTATGGTTGGGATTTAATACAGTCTAATAGTAACCGACTATGTACCAATTATGGAAAAAAGAATTGCCGCATCATAATTGACCGGTTGAAGTTGTTTAAATTACTCGTATATGCCTAGGACTCTATGTGTGTGCAATTAGAAAAAAATGGCCAACCTGCTACGATGTTATGCATATAAGCACGTGCGAGCACGCGGGTACGCATGAACCAGGGGCAGCATGCACTCTTAGGATGCGTAAATGCAACATGAGAGGTTGACATCCTAAGTGCAGCTTCTTTCAAACTTTGATCTCTAATCAAGATTTATTTCTAGGTTTTTTTGTTTTATCAGGATTTAAGTACAGTTTAGTATCTGTTATCTATCTATTATTTACTAAATGCAAAATACTGAAGTTTAAAATAGAGATACAAGATTAATCCACATCACTAAAATTATATAATTCGTCTAATTTTGGCGGGACCTAATTATAATGGCCGAGATCAATAGTCTTTCATTCACGTAAATATGTGCAATATGTGCAGAGCATCAGTTGTGATGTAAATTTGTCGTGAATTTAACGGAAGTAATAGTCATGTAGCATCATGTTCCGCATAATAATTGTCGGAGAGGCTGCCGTGCCAAAAAAAAAAATTTGATCGATACAATTTTGTAAAATTACATTAACATGCCTAGACGTATATATCCCGACTAAACTCTGGCAGGATATGATGAAAAACGAAATGAAAAATCACATACATGGGAGCCTCAGCCTCCGAAGCCCCACGAGGGTGCACGTGCCGCCACCATGGACTCCGGCCCTTGGTCTCCCATGTCAGACCGTGGCAAGGGCATCGTCACATATCTAGGCCCTCAAAGCACGGCATACCCATGTCTGATTGGCTCCGTCCTCTCCAACTAGCAAGCTTGTATGCAGCGGATGTGTCCATGAGACATCTGAGGCCAATGATCACGCATAGGGAGCGTGATGAAGTAAGATTTGCTAGCTGCGCATTCCATATCAAGGAGGCCATAGATGTTGATTGTGAGGAGTTAATTAGTGGCACAATTTGGAATCTGTTATATACTAAAAGCACAATACAAAGGTCTAAAATAGAGACACCACGTTAATCCACATCATCGTAAATACTTTTAACTGTCAGATCTGTAATTTACGGTTAGGATATAGCGAAAAATTCTGTAACTATTTTTATTCACCTAGACTATTTACGTGTCAAAGGAAAAAAAAATGTGTAAGCTTGCTACACCAGGAGAGTCCGTGCATGCGTCTCAAAAAAATGAGACCGTCATGATATTGCAAAAGAAAAGAAAATGTGTATGCTAACCGCAATACATGCAAAGGGTTAGATGGTAAAAATAGAAACGTGAGAGTCCTTCATGGGCGTGTATCCGGCCAGAGATATGCCAAGAGAAAAAATATATCTCTATATATTAGATGATTACGCTGATGGCACAATATGCAAAGGGTTGCACGGTAGAGATATAATGATCAGTCTAATCCATAAATTTGGTCGCTATATATTTACCAATCGACACAAATATGTCTATGTATTTTTTTACTGGAAGCATAATAGTAATTAACCAATAAGGATGTGAACTACGCTAATTATAACATTCGATAAAGAGAAAAAGGCAAAACATCAGACCATCGATTTGACTCATTTTTTAAATAATGTATTACAACCGCTAGATTTTTATAACTTTGTTGAAAAGAGTTATTAGACCTTTGATTGGTTAAATATATTTCCATCTATCATGTGCGTTTTAACGCCGTCCATGCATCCGCTAAGACCTAGCCTTAGCAAATTGTATTGTGACTGCCGCCATGAGAAAATCAGTCGGGCAACTATCCATAATTAGTCCTCCCGTTTCCATGGGCAAATTGGTCTGCCACCAATAGAAAATCATCAAAGCAAATCAACCTAGCAACAATCTAACAGTATTTCTCCCGACGTCATGGGAAATCGGCCAAACAAAGAACACCGCGTGCTTTGGCCTTGGACTTGGCAGCAGAGGTTCCTTGGTTTGCATCGAGAATGCTAATGAAAGGGAATTATTCTTATTGATTGCTACCAAAGTAAACTGAAAGGCGGTGGCTTGATTAAGCTATTGGCGGACGAATCGCTAATCGCAATAGCGAGGAGGCAAAGCAATCTGTACTTTGATATGGTTATGCTGAAAAAAATCGACCTACATGCAAAGTTTATGTCTCCACACATTACATGATTATAAAACGATGAAGTTTGGCACATGTAGAAACTATAAATTATGTCAAGAAAATTAAGGTACATGTGTTCCTAGACCGTTACATTTGAAAACCTGAAATTTGTGCGTACATGGAATATAATTTTTTCATTGAATATTAAGCTACATATTTCAAATAGATACAACCTGGTGATTTTGTTTTCGAGTTTAGTTATTTGAAGCATGAATGCAATAAATAGATATACAACGTTAATTAATTTTGCACGCTCATGTATTTGAAATCACCTTTATCTGACCGGATGTATGAAAAAAAAGAATACATTTACTGCATGTCTATATAATTTTGATTCCATGATTCAGAAATTTAGACCCTTAAAGTAACAATAGGAAGATTTTCGTGTTCGGTAATGCATCTCAGTTAATTATATGCCTCAGTGATAAGTTTGATCTTACTTTATTTTTTGTTTGAATTGGCTTCCTCATCTTGTGCGTTGTTTCTATCTACTATGGATATTTCAATTGTGAAAGTTTGCTGAATATTTAATTAAGCAGTTCTTGATTCTTTGGTCATTACTGCAAAATAATTTTATTTAATATTTAATAGCTATAGATACATACTCACTTTGATTACTATTTTGTTCCAAAGTACATCTCCACAAAGTGTGGTGTCGAACATATCCATTTGGACTGCTAATTCAAAGGTTTCTCATTTATTTAATATATAAAGTATGCATTAGGTCCATCACTCAAACTAATTTTACAAAAAATCATAATTATATTGATATGCATAGTTGAAATTATTCAAAATCAAGATCATCTACTTTTTAATGGGAGAAGTGCTTTCATTAAGAATGGAAATATCAAAGTAATGATGGCAAGATCATGAGGTTACTTCCTCTCTACGCGGACATTCAGAATATCAAATCAGTAAAAAATAAAGAATCAATATCATGATATTTTCTTTTTCGTGAAATCGATATCATAAGATTTTTCATTTGAATGATTGGTAATTTATTATTTGTTTCTTCGTAATATAATCATATAGAAATTGTATACACTTTATCTTCAAATTAACTCCATATCAAATATGTTGTGTATTTTGTAATACAGAAGGTAATAGAAAGGGAAAATCAACAGTTAGATTTTTTTTTTGGAATACTGTCATACTAAAGATGATGCTCTTGCATTTACGAAGGCCACCTTGCTAGTTTGGAATAATAATAGAACCCACCAACCCAGGTAACCTTGACCAAACAACACCCTACAGATGATGAGCTTGGTAATTGAGGTGTTATGAGATGTAAAACTGAAGACAAAGGGGGGCATTATTGTAGGGCATGGTCGCATCTCTAGGCCCTCAAAGCATGGCCTACCCATGTCTGATTGGCTCCGACCTCGCCAACTAGCAAGCTTGTATGCGGTGGATGTGTCCATGAGACATCTGAGGCCATTGATCACACACTGGGAGCGTGATGGAGTAAGATTTGCTAGCTGCGCATTCCATATCAAGGAGACCATAGATGTTGATTGTGTGGAGTTAATTAATGGCACAATTGGAATTTTGAATAATAATATAACCGACCAACCCAAGTAACCTTGACCAAACAACACCTTACGGATGGTGAGCTTGGTAATTGAGGTGCTATGAGATGTAAGACTAGAGACAAAGGAGGATTTTATTGTAGTATTGTGCTGATCCGATTCATCTGACGGAGCTCTTTGGTAGTGATGCACTATGCTCGAAATATTTGCGGGTCTTTCCATGGACAAAAGTAGCAAGATCAGAAACAAAAAAGAAAAAATGTATGCATGAGACCGCTGAATATGACGAGTGTGCGAGTAACTTGGGAGCGTAAAGGGAAAATGAAGAGGTTCCACCCAAGGGTAGTTGGTCACATGTAAGGCTGGGGAAAATTAAGATATGCCTAACTCTCATCCCTGCTGGTGATATTTCGGTAATAGCTAGGTTTGTAATCGTTTTTTTGTAGATCGTGTGTTGAACAAATTTGTTCTTAGAAAAAGTGAAGCCAAAAGTTCATTCTTTACGCAGTAGAGCTGTCTGTAGGAAATGAAGGGATACGCTTTCGAGTATAGCGACCAAAATCTGATATATCTTTGTTAGTGAAGAATTAGAACAAGGTACTTTTACAAAATTCCAAAATACCTTTTCACTCCTGATTAACAATGTTATGGACATAGTATGTTTTCTATCTATCAATACTTCCGCAGGTTTTCTAGGATTACCAGTTTATAGTTCACATTTAGAATGTCAGTTCACAGTAGTTTGTTTTTTTTTATTAGAGAAACACAGTACAACGTAGACGCTCACATACACGCGCATACACTCACCCCTATGAACGCACACACGCATACCCTACCCCTATGAGCACCTCCGAAAGACTGAGCCGGCGGGGATCTTGTAATTGACGAAGTCACCACTGGCGCCTCGCTGTCGACGGGAAAGTCGCCTCCCACTGAATGAATAATCCGCCTTAATGAGACACACAGATGTCAAACCTGGGATTTGAACTCTGGTAGGCTGGGGGTACAACCACCCTCCTAACCACCCAACCTTAGGTTGGTTCTCAGTTTGTTCTTCATATTAATGGTCGTTTTTTTTAACATACACACCTTTTTTTTATTCAGTTTGATCCCCTGTTACAAAAGTTCGCTAGCTGTTTCGTCACATAATTTATATGCACCATTTTTCTGAAGGAAATATCTGGCAATTATAATTCGCTTTTTGCATTAGGATATGTATGAACTATGTGTACAAAAATTATCATCACCGAGTCAAGGAAGTCTCTGTTTACATGACTAAATTTTCTCCCCACTATCCTTCAATTTGATCCATAATTTTCTGGATTTCATTAAAGTATTTCAAAGACACAACCAATTACACTAAAACTATATGAAAACAAGTATAAAGATGTATCCATGTAATAATCCATCATATATTTTTGCAATGAAAGAGAATAAATAGAATCAAAAATGTATATGAAAAATAAAGATAACAATTAACAATTTTGACAGAGTAAAGATGGTGCCCTCGCATTTGAGAGGGCCACCTTGCTAGTTATATACTAAAAGCAAAATACGGATATCTAAAACAGAGACACGAGGTTAATTCACATCATCCTAATTATGTTGATGGTTGGATCTATAATCTATGGTTAGGATTTAATACAGTCTAATAGTAACGTAATTGTTTGACACGTTCGACTATGTACCAATTATGGAAAAAAGAATTACCGCATCATAATTGACTGGTTGAAGTTGCTTAAATCACTCGTATCTGCCTAAGACTCTATGTGTGTGTGCGTTTAAAAAAAAGATCGCCAACCTGCTACGATGTTATGCATATAAGCACGTGCGAGCACGCGCGTACGCATGAACCAGGTGTAAAAATAGGCCAACCTGCTACGATGTTACGCATATAAGCACGTGTGAGCACGCGCGTATGCATGAACCAGGTAGCATGCACTCCCAGGATGCGTAAATGCAACATGAGAGGTTGCATCCTAAGTGCGGCTTCTTCTTTCAAACTTTAATCTCTAATCAAGATTTACTTTAAGTTTTTTTGTTGAGTAAATTCCACTTTTATATTTATACACTATATAAAAGCTAAACTGTTTAGCGTGTCCTGATTGATTTTGGTACTGTAGATAGGCTATTTATCCTATCGCTGCTCCAATCGTTAAGTGACGCGTGGGTTTTTTTTTCTCTCGGCTCACTGCTTCGGTCAATCACATCTATTATATTTTTTTTTTTCACTGGAGGGGTTACCGGTAACCGGTTCCTACGCTTTTTCTCTTGATGGCTTCCGGTGATTACGATCCCTGCCGTTTTGAGCGGTGGGTTGTTCGGTGCCGTCACAGGTTTGGGGTTGGGCCCTCCTTCCACGTCCATATGGAAATTTCTGGAGACTCCATCCTCTAATTCCCAAATCCGTGCGTATCATCCTTTCCAAACTGCTGCAGCGGCGCTCTGTGCTCCGGCTTCCCTGTTTCTCACCGGCCCAGCAGACACAAGCAGACGAGGGACCCTCCGTCGCCTCAGCCCGGCACCCTAGCTCTCTCTCCTTGGCTAGTGGTGCCTACCGAGGCAAGCACCAACGCGGCTGACGGCGCAGGTGGAGGAGCTCAACGCCGTTCTCTCCTCCAGAGATGGCTGGCGGGACGGAGGAGGCCTAGGATCCTCCTCCCTCTCTCAAGGTGACACGTTAATGGGAGGAGCCGACCTAGCCATCTACCCCTTGATGCCCCGTCTCTGGTGAGCTCTCTCTCTCTCTCTCTTGGCGGACGACGAACTGGTCGAGAGTTAGTTCGACCAGTGGATGAGCTCCATGAGCGGTAGTACGGTGGCTGCACGTCACTGCGCTAGATTCCTCCCCATTCCAAGGCCGGCGTTCTTCTCTCCCTGATTGTCGCTGCCCTGCTCAAGCTCTTCCCTCTCTGATCCCCTTTTCTCGGAGGGTGATTGTCTGCTAACAAAAATCAGAAGGAGCGTGCTGGTGGTGCAAATTCCAATCAGCACAGATGTGGTGTGATCTTCCAACAAGAACACGAGGTGAGATGGTGTTCTCAAGGTATTCACCGTGGTTTTTGTAGTACAGTTTTTTTAATGAAATGCTTGCAAAATAGTTGCGACTTTCTTTTACTAATAGTTTTTAGATACCTGCAAGAAAATTTGTGTTCGAGCAGTTTATTTTGGAGAATGATATGATTAAAGTAAATACTAAATTCTACACATCATATCTCTTTTTCATCTATTCCAGTAGCATAAATATCTTTCGGAAATGTACATGGATAGGAAAAATAAGTTAAGCAGTATGAGATGCTTCTTATTTGTTCGAAAAAAAGAGATGTTTCTTATTTGTTCTACTTTTTGTGGTCTCCTGATTTGTTTCTGATTATTTTCATCTTTTGTATTTCTTTCAGGTTTGCATGTGAACTGTTCAATTGTTCCTGGACCTTTCTCTTTAATCAATGGGCAGGGTTCATCTGTTGGTTGGCCTTTGATGGGTAATAATCCTCCACAGTATCTGCAAAGTCAGAGCTCTTGGGTTCACTCTGAAAATTTTACCGCTACAGATGTAGACGAATGCTGTTGTGGGGCAAGCATTATCTCCATACGGTGCACTTGAATATATTGATCAAGAAACAAGGGCAATGGACAATCCATCTGATTTTACATGCATTGTGTGTTCGAAACGTTATACACTATACTAATAATACCAATCTCAGGTAAGATTGGTATTAGAGTTCCTGACACTAGCTTATTAGAATGCTCATCTGTATCCCATATACAACTACTTCTTTGTTCCTCAATAAGTTTTTTTTTTTGGATAAGGCTGAATAAGCATGTGTGTTCTTCATCCTCTTTTGGATATGCTTTTCAGTTTGGAGTTGGTAATTAAGAAGTTAGCAGTTGATTAAATTAATAACCAGGAAGTTGCCCTCTGCTTTTCAGATAAAATCACTATTTATAATGGTGCAGATCTACTTCAAGTGTACACTGTTCTAGAGCAAGGAAAGTGTGCTGGATGATTCACCTTTGTATGGATAGAGATACACAAAGAAGTTGTTTTTGATATGTTTATGTGTTCTAATACAGACAATATGTCTCTAAGCTTCCTTAGAGAAAGTTCTTTCTGAGTACGTTATTCAGACATTGTGCTTTCAGCAGGTAATAGTTGCTGCTTGCCATTGGCTCTGGTTTTGGCACCCCCTTGCGCTGAGAGCGGCATCGCTCGCTCCTGCTGGGAGCATTGCGCCATCTTCTGGTTTCTGGGCATGGCAGAGTGGCGACATTTCTCTCAATCATGATGCAGGTATAACAGTACAAACTTCATGGCTTCTTTCAGTGTTAATTTTATTTATGTATACTGTTTCAAGCTCTTTTCAGATGATTTTTAGTTGAGTATATGGTTCTGAAATTTTTAAGTGATTGATTCTTATTTTGTAGCTTTCATCTTCAAGCCATGAATTTTGATTACTGTATCGGTAGCGATGTGTTCTTATGAAAGTTTATTGCATAACAAATTCAAAGTAATATAGACATGGTACTCCATTGTATGTCTTTTGTTTCATATTTTCCCCTCCTAGATTGGTTGTTAGATATATATTCCCAATAAACTGAAGGCATGAGGTCATGTTATTTCTTGAATTTTTAGTTTCCAACTTTTTTTGGCTATACAACAAGAGTCAACCTTGAATTTTGGCACATAATATACTCTTTTTGTTCACTTTTGGTGCTTACTCAGATAACGAATCACCTGAAGCTCACTCAAGAATTAGAGATAAGAGATGGCAACATGCAAGATCTTGTGGGGAGTTTGACCAAGAAGCTTCCGGCTGCTCTTTTGACTATCTAGGCTAAAGATGATGCAGCAAGTTTTCTTTTCCTGTATGAATTGTAAGTTATTCCACTTACAGCAGTTCAGATTCTTTGCAAAGAATAAATTTTGCATGGCGAAAGATGATACGTTGCTGCTACATTTTTTTGCAGACTCTTTTGGCAAAGTTGCAATGATATAAACAAGAATTTTACTTATTATATTGTCGTATTTACCTTTTGCCTCAACGAGTGTGACCAGCACCACACGGCGTACAAAAGATGAAAAAGATGAGGAAATATCTGAAATTAGAAAGATAGTATATCAAGAGATAGGTTTCTGTTTGTGACAACATGAACATCCTGTTTTTCTACTTCAGGTACATATACATTCGGACCTCAAGTGTAAGATACACATATGTTACTTTTAATTATTTGTCTTCTCTCTGTTCTAATAAATTGTTTTTCTCTAAAACACTTGCACTTCGACCAGCTGAGGCGATTACCATTAGTGTACTGTTTGTTCCAATGCGAATGTTTTTTCTTGGCACTACAAGTATGTATGTTCTGATTCTGTGTGGAATCTATGGCTTTCTTAATTAATCATCTTCTCTGTATATTGATGCTCTGCCTATTTTTTACAACACTTGCGATTTCGTCAGTCGAAGGGCTACTGTTAGTGCTTCACTTAAATAATATGTACCACTTTTGTGTATGGAAACGAGTCAGGTACTAGCGGATAATGGAGGAAACTAGGGAAGCTGTGGTCAGGGAGTAAGGTAGAGTGCAAGGATGTGTCTTCTGAATCCACTAAGGTTTGTTAATTGCATGGACCATATCTTCAGACAATATGAATTCTTTATACCATGTTAACAAGTATCAAAATTCTAAATTTTCCATATACTGACGAAGCTTATGCATGAGTGGGAGCTCCCAACAAAGCATGCCCTACGTTTTGGGCATGCAATCTGGAAGGAGCACTGAAAAAAGACTGATAAAGTTGATAAACCCTGGTGCTTGGGAAATGGCGTTTCTTTGTGTGAGTATTTGTTCTCTGGAACTCTTGCATTATTTGATACATGTACACTTTTTATTCAGTTGATTAATTATTTCTTTAATTGCTCTTTTTATCTAGGATCCACTCTCTATTGAAAGAATGAAGTTTGTTGGTCCTTTTTATGCTCAAGTTTTTCATGCCAGAAAGTTTAGGTGCCTTGCTCTGAAGTATTGTACTGTTCTATCTGTGTTTGCTTATCAAATTGCCGTTGCACTGCTCTATTTTATGTACTCGATTTAGATGGAAAAGCCATATAGTAGGAAGCAGTCCATAAATAAAATATCAAAGTCTGCTCTTCCTATTTTCTGTTTTTATGAGGCTTTTTTTATTGTTCCAGGGGGGTTACTTTACAGTGGCAGTTCTTTAATTTTGACTCAAATCTGCGCAGAACAACTAAACGGCTATTAACAGTGTACAAGAATACAGTTCTTATGAATTCCAACATATATTATGTCACATTAACCACACGGGGAGGAACATACCGAGAACTGTCAGCTCAATCTGCACTTGCTCAAGTCCTATCGAGTGCTTCTATGTACTGGCGTACTGCTCCATGCTGAGACCTCCCCCCTAAATTTTTCTGTCGTTTCACTCGAGCACACCTCCTAGCTCCCACATCTCATCCCCTTTCTCCATCTGCCGCTCACACAGTGAAAGAATCCTCTCCCACATCATGTGCCGCTGAAGCAGAAAGAGCAGTACTATTAGAGGACAAACAACCAGATGCATGCGTGTAGGAGGAGTACCATTAGAGGACATCAAGAGAAGCAGCAACGGAGTAGCAGCGCCGGCAGCGAAAAGTAGATGTGCCATCCTGCACAGCCTCTTGAATCAACCTCCGGCCTCCCCATTGCCCCGCTTCGCTCCAATTTACCACTACCCCCATCTCTTTGTTGCCCCTCCTCCCGGGCGACCGCGCCGGTCCAGACGCAGATTCTCCCCACACGCATCGGAGCCCCTCCGACATGGCGACACCCACTGCTATGCCTCGCCGCTCTCTCCATGTGGCATTCAATGTAGAAATAGAGAACCAGAGCTCCACAACTTACCATTAACTAACGATAGAAAAAGAAGCCACCGCCCGCAGTTATCTTCCACCTGGCAACTGAAAACAGAGTCGGACTCAGGACAAAAATATTCCGGTGTCCCATTTCCAATAATCTTTGCTACTCCGTTGCAATGAACAGAGTTTTTATATTATTTTAAAAGTTAAATCATGTCAAACGTGACCAAGATAAACAAGCAAATATTCTCTTTCTATTAAATAAGTAAACAATTTATTTTTTAGGTACGCACACAACACAACCTGCACCATCTGATCGGCTCCGATCAACGAAATATAATTGTCATGATAGATCTAATCTAGCGTTAATTGTGCGCTTAGCAAATTACTAAGCGGAACACACTCTGGCAGAAAAGAAGTTCCACGCATTTGCAACTCATAATCGTGCAATCTCATATGAAAAAAGTAAAGAAAAATCCCAAGCAATCGATATGTTCTCCTTGGATGATGTCACCGCCTTCCGAGCCGTCAGCGCCCCACAGCCAAGTGCCGAAATACGTCAACTTTCTCTGGACAGCTCGACCAAAGCCTGTACTCATACCTCTCGAGCAACTCCTAGATGGTGGCACAACTAAGCGCCAATGACTAGATGAATCAACGATCGTCCAACCACCTTAATTTGGTCTATGGCTCTCCACAATCGTGTTGGTTGGCCCTCTCCTCTAATTCTAACGCGGACGTCATTCCATTTTACTAGATCGGTGAGCGATCGAGTTTCTTCCATCTTAAAATATTAGTATTATAAGCTAATTATATCTACTAGGAGTACTATGTTTCGACTGCACAGGCGCGGCATGCCGCCGCGCCACTGCCTCCTAGTTTTACCTTGTAGTTGTGCATTTGTGACACATATTACCTCATTTAGTGAAACTTCTACCAGCGTGGGTTTTCTGCTAAATATTTTATGATGGGCCTGATGGGCCTAAGCCAGCGTGGCGGACAAATGTCGGGTTCTGATTGGTGTTGTATGTTTTCGCACCCGAATGACAACTATTTGTATCGCTACATCACAGGTTGCAAGAATTTGTATGAATCTGCACCTAAATGACAACTTTTTGTATGTACAGTGCAATTACCTCTAAAACAAATGTGGTGTGCAATCGTGTATTTATACCGCAACGTGAACACTTCATGTGTTTGTGGGCAGGTCGGCATGCAGCCTGTTGTTGTAGATGTGGGTTTTCAATGGCATTTGGTAGCCTGCATGCTCCTCTGCTTGCATCGGGTCAGCTATTTTTAGCTTGTTTGGTTATCTGGTATCGCCTGCGTTCTTGCACGAACCGGTTCTCAAAGCATCCTCGGGCTAGGTCATGGAGGAACGGCCAGTTCAGCCATTTCTAGCGAGCCAGCCGTGTTTCCGCACAACTGGAGAACGCCGCGTCCCCACAAAGTCACCACGGGAGATGGTGGGAACTCGCGCGGGACGGTGGGATGAATTCGATCACCGCGCTTGAATTTTCGCCACTATATATAGGGACGGCTCTCTCACCGGCAAATCTAAATCCACCATTTCCTCCCATTTCGAGCTCGTCCACCTTCCCAATCTAGCGACATGGCCGGCTCTTCCTCACCCGCACGGTCGGCGAGGCTTGTGGCGGCGACGGCGGCTGTGGCGACGGCTACTGGCTGCGGATGGTCGGCTTCTTCCTCTGCGTCGATGACTTCAGTTGTGATAAGCTTCTGCAAACCCTAGCCTTAGATCTGATCTTTTGGATACACAAAGGGGGTCTGAACGAATTCATTGTAGGATATTTCTTCGCCGTCGGTCGAGTTTGTGGAGGTTGTCCAAGTGTCATCTGACTCTACCACGGAGACCGTTGTCGCTGTTGACTCTTTCACTAGGACGGTGGTGCTGCCTGCATCTTCGCCAGGTCCCTGCTTCCCCGACCTCGGTGCTGCGTGTGGCTCCTTTGATTGTAAGGCCGCTCTTACTTATCTTGCTCTTCATTGATGCGGTACTGCTTCAGGATGTGGATGTGGATGTGGTACTGGTAGTGGTGGTGGTAGTTCATTGATCTGCTACTGCTTAAGGATGTGGATGTGATACTGGTAGTTTATTAATCTGCTACTGTTTGTCATGTAGGCGATCATACCATTGGGCTCCCCTGATCTGTCTTCGCCTACTGTGAATGCTCAGCCATGTCTGGTTGCAAGCAAACCAACCATGACTTGGAAATGGCGAACTTCCGTGCCTAACACCAGGAGCACGTGGCGCAAGAACTCGAATGCTGCCCTAGCCGAGAAGCAAGATAGTGCCAGCGGTGGTGCGTCTTCGACCGCCGAAGTATCTGCTTCGACCGCGGGTGCTTTGGCTTCAGCCACCGGCGCATCATCTTCAGCTGCCACCGATGATGACGCTTCGAGCAAGGAGATGGACACAGACTGGTGGGAGGATCTCGCCCTCGAGGTCGACGAGCAATCAGAGGAGGATGGTTTCTGGGATGATTATAATCGAGTGTTAGTGTCGAGTGTCAGTGTTAGTGTCGAATGGAGTGTCTTTGTCAGTGTTGAGTCATTGTCTAACTAGTATTGATCCATGTTTATGGATATATGAATTATGTGACTCGAGCTATGGATGTTCAATTAGGTGTCAATGTTTAAATTTTATTTGAAATGTGCCGAAGGTTGAACTTTAATTTGAACTTTTGTAGCACACGTACATCATCCTGAGTATGGGCTCCAGCGCAGCCGTTTAGGGCCCATATGGGGGCGTCGGCGGTAAAACAAAAATAGCGGCCGGGCGGCTTCCCGTCGCAGCCTCTATACTAAAAAAAATTTAAAATTTAAAATATAACTCAACTCATAGAAATAGTAGTTGGCCAATATTGGTACAAATTTAAAAACATAGACATAAAAACCCCTAAAATATAGTAACCGCCACCGTTGCCGCCATACCCTAGCTCTAGGCGGCGGTGCATCGCCGCCACTTAGCCCTCCTCCTCGTCGCTGGGCTCTTCCTTCGGCCGTGGGAGGTAGCTGCAGCCCTGGCCAGTGTCCCCGCGCCTCCTACGCGGCATGCTGGACTAGCCAAATGTCGTCGTCACTGTCCAGGTTGGTGACGAGGCCGAGGCGACGGCGGCGCTCCTCCTCCACGCGGTGGTGATCGTCCACGCTCCAGGCCTCGGTAAACTCATCCGTCGCGGCGAACGACTCCAGCTGGGCTTGGTGCAGCCCCGGGAACTCCTTGGGGTCGTCCTCTGGCTTGACGATGGATGTCGCCGCCTTGTACTCCGGTGGTGGCGTCCACTCCCGATGGCGCGGCGGAGAAGGTTGGCACTCGCGGATGACGATGTCGACGCCATGGCGGCACCTGCGAGCAACAGGATCCTCCTCCAGCTCGTCCTCCACCATCGCCAAGAAGCGTGGCGACGGTGTGTTGTACGGCGAGTACCTCGCCGAGGACCCACACGAGGAGGAGGAGGAGAGCGATGACGAGGAGGCATGGCGCCGCGCCGCCCACTGGCCGATGCCTCGCGAGGGCGCCAGCTGCAACTGCCGTGGTGGCATTTGCAGCGGCGGGTCGTTCCCATCGGCGATGTAGCCGAGGACCCACGCGAGGGTCCTCTCGGGCGCGCTCCACCACCGCCGCCGTCCATTGGCATTGTAGTTCGTCGGTGGATCGCCATTGCCTTCGTAGGCAGCGAGGCGGTCCCTGCGCTGACGCTCGAAGAAGGAGATCCAGGCGTGGTCGTTGTCCGACGACCAGCGCGGGTCGTTGCACTCCTCCGGCGTAAGCTGGCCCCAGAAGTGGTCGTACATCGCGACGGCGCGCGCCAACCCCGTCGGCACCGGCAGGCCGCCGTGGCTGAGCGCCCATCCCCCCGGACAGCGCATATCTGGCGGGATGGGGTAGAGCGCATTCCAGAGGGCGCGCCTCAGCGACTTGAAGCCAACGGCGGCCGAAGCCATTGGCGGCGGTGCCTTCTTGTTCTTGGCGGTCCATGGCGAGAATGCATAGTTGTTAGAATCATGATTCTACTATGCGATTCTACGACTTTACGATCCATTTTGAGTCAAACGGTTCAACGTTCTGCCTAGTAGAATCTAAGATTTTACGATTCCAAAAGTTAAGATCCTACTGTTTGCGATCCTATATAGTGGTTCCGATCCGATCCGGAATCACGATCGTTCGAGAAGTTTTGGAGGAGATGGCGAGGGCGTTGGCGCTGTAGAAGTTTTCGAGGGCGCTGGCTGGAATGTGCGGCGAGGAAGCGACGCAGTGGTTTATATGGTACCGAGGGGGCGTTCGCGAGCATTAACGCCGCCGCTGAAGACAAGCAGGCGCTGAAGACGAGCAACATTAACGCCGACGTGGAAGGCGAGTGCTGAAGGTGAGCAGCCTTTGACGGGCGCAGAAGGCGAGGAGGAAGATGACTCTGCCAACACTGACCGGGCGGCTCCACAACCAGGAGGCGTTTCCCGCGTCGTTCTTGCCAACACGTAGCGCGCCGCCGCCCCCGCTAGCCTCACTTTCTGATGGGTTTGGTCTAGGGGCATCAGATGGATAATTGGGTCGCGCCGGCTGAAAAAATATTTTGACGCCGAGGCTGGGTGCGATTTTTGGCGCCGGCACTCCCGAAGACCCATAGTAGGCCTTTGCGGGACGAGTAATACCACAACATGTACTAAGAGCATCTCCAACAGGCGTTGTATCCAGCGATGTATCCAAAAAACCAACTAGTTTAGGGCGAGAGTCGCAAATTGTTGCTCCAACAAATGTTGTAACCGATGATGTAAAGTGGAGTGTGCTGCAAAAGCGCTATCTGGTGCACTATATCTACCGCGTCGGAAAGCGTGCGCAGCACAAATTGCGTGCAGAAACAACTACCCAGTTTTACAGTTCCAAAAGTTAAAGATTCTGCCGGAAGAGAATATGGCACCACGAGCGAAACACTTTTAAAACGCGCTAGAAAGTGCTTTTACAGCGCCGAAATTTAGCGCGGTTGTTGGAGATGCTCTAAAAAGGGTAACATCATCCTCACAAACCCTAATACTAACTCCTATTGAGGGGCGGCGGCGGCTGCTTGCGAGTATAGCAATCTCAACAACAAAAGAAAGAAGGGCGATGGCTGATGGCGGCAGCCGCAGGGGGTGCTGCGGCCTGGCGGCCGCAGGGAAGAAGTCCTGGGGACATCTGTGCCGGTTATTCCCGAGAACACTCCCGCTCCCAAGAACAGTTTCCTTGGTTCCAGTGATGTCTTGGAGTGTGTTTCCGAGCTCGCTAAGATTAATGGTGTGGAGGAGGAGGTGGTGGTCGACGCGAATGGCGGCCCGGAAGAGGTCAATCTCGGTGGCGGGGAAGATGGGGTAGCGGATCTCGGCGGCAGGGAAGAAGTCGTGGAGAGGACATCTCGCGAAGGCAAAAACATACGGGTTTTGGCAGCAACTGGATTGGCCGTGACTTCTCCCACCGGTGTTGTCAGTTTGAAGCATGGATGTCTTCCTGGGGGCAAAGACGAGTCTGAGGGGGAGGATGGGGACGATGATGTGGTGGTGTGTGCCAGGGGTCAGTTGAAGAAGATTGCTGAGGAAAAACTGCAACTCATCACCCCCAAGCCCCCCAAGTACCGGTACTCGAAGGAGGAGGACACTGAGCTAACCAGGGCGGACAAGGAGAAGATGAACCAGGAGGAGGAGGACTTTGACGCATACCGTCGAGACATTGAATGTTCGTGCAGGGTTAGCTTTGAGCAGAGGACCACATTGAGCTTCATGCACTTTGCCCACTACACACCCAGACAAATCCCTTTCGATATTGCTACCACGGAGGCCACCCTGCAGATCTTCTCCTTCAAGATCGTGAGCTGCGAGTTGAGCTGGCCGCTCTATGTGTATGGTGCCGTTGCAGTGCGAGACCAGGTGGACGACCACCGCAACATCCTCTTCGAGCGGAGGAGAAGAAGCGCCCAGTTGGTAACCCGAGATGAACCCTCTCTGGGCTTGTTTGGACCGTCTCGGGCGATCTCTGTTGTCCACCCTGTCAAATTTGAGGTCGAGCTAAGGCTTAAGGGCAGAACAGAGTCTCGGGACATACTGTTGCTGAAGCAAGGTGCCAATTACTCGTGCTCTTACATTGGTTTCCATACTGTTGACTTCAGCAACTGCCTCTGCAAAGCCGAGCTAAGAGCATCTCTAGTAGAACCCGAAAAAACGCAAACCGAAAAGCGCGAGTTAAGTTCACCGAAAACGCAAGTGAATAGAACCCGTAAAATGAAACTGAAAACTGGAATTCGAATTGGCGCGGGTAAGTTTAGGCGATGATCATAGTTCATACATGAAATAGATGCTTCGATTGCGCATCGATACATACATACTGCAGGGAATTGACATTATACTAGTACACCGGCAATAGCTAAAATGAGCAAAATGCGGCCTACTAGCTATGGCGCGCGCGGCGGTGCCGGTGCTGGCGGAGATCGTCGGTGGCGTGAACTCTTCACGCGTCCTCTTTGTCAAGCTCGACTATTTCGATCTTGACCTTGCGGACGCGGGCCTCCCGGCGGGCCGCCTCATACTCCCGTACCTGGCGGACGTCGTCGGCTTCTTCACGGCGGAAGCGGGCCCTCGCCTCCGCCTCGCTGATGGCGAACGTCTGTGCCATCACCGCCTCCTCCTCGTCGCTGCCGTGGACGTAGTCCCCGGCGGAGAAGGTTGGAGAGCGCGGGGACGAGGTCGTCCTCCTCGACGCTCACCGCCACGGGCAGCCCCGGAGCGCGGCTGGACTGCCCGGAGGAGGAGCTCTCCGCCTGGTTGCCGTAGCGGGCGAGCTTCCCTGGGAGCGTGATCCCCCAGTTGGTCCACCGGCGAGCCCTCCACTTGCGCGCGCCCTCGCTGTGGTTCCACTTCCGCCGCTCCACCTCGCTACGGAAGACGGGCGGACGCGGCGGCGAATCGCCGCCACCCAATCCCGTGGCTCGGCTGCCTGCACCTCCACGGGAGGCCATCGCGCGGTGGCGGGTGGATGATTGGTGGCTGGCTGGGCGTGGATTGCTCGTCGGAGCGAGGGACTGGCGGCGGCGGAGGGAGAGGAGACGGCGGAGGGGAGTAGGGTTTGCGAACCGAACTCCCCTCCGCGATCCCTTTTAATAGGGATCGTGCGGGGAGTTTCTCGGGCCCCCGAACTTTCGATTCGGGCCGGCCCACCGATTTGGTCACTGATCGGCACCAGTTTAGGCCCGAACCCGTAAATCCGCCGGAAAAGTTCGGTTCCGATGTGATTTACAGGCTCTGTTAGAGATGCTCTAAGCCTGGAGCAACTAGGTGATTCTGTTCAGGCCACTTTCTTGAGTATCTGTGTTGTTGAAGGCGGCCCAAGCACTTTCATGCATGGTGGCCGGGTGTATTGCAGCGCACTTGCTCACGAGGCTACGATCATGGATAGCGAAGGCAATGTTGAGGTTGTTGACCCCCCTTCCAGCCGGTTTGTGTTGATTGATTCTCGTGATTGCGCCGGTGGAAAATTGCCTATGTACGACACTGGTCTCCTTGATCTTGCAAGGTGTGTTGTCTCTGTACCAATAGATAAGTGCAACGACGACTGCTTTCCACAGTTTGAAGAAAGCCTGGAAGTTGTCATACAAGCCTACTCGCCGTCCGGTGATGTTGCTTAGCAACACAAGTCGAGTTGAATGTGTCCTTGGCAACTCCAAGGTGGAGATTATCATTGCTTGGTCGGTCATGCTAAAGAGCAAATATTATCTTATCTGATGAGGATATTATGCTTGGTATTTGTGCATCCTACAGGTTATCCTTTTCCAAAGCACTTTGAATCTATGGCTATTACAATCAAGTAATCATGATGTTTACAACTTTACATATGTTTTTTTTTTCGAAAAGAGATACACATGTACAGGTAAACCACAAATGATACAATCTTTGAAAAGAAAGCAAGAGAAAAATTCTAATTGAGCACATACAAATTGGCAATGAAGATATTGCAATCTGAAAAAAATAGTAGCATTTTTATTTGAGTATGAGTAGCATACACAGAGTCATAAGAACTCACCTTCTGACTCCCACAAAATAACTGTCAGAAGCAGTCTCAGTCTGTGAGATACCTAGCCTGTCCACCCATGATCGGTACCGTTTCCCTTGTTTGTCACCATAACATGAAGCCATGAATGGGTTGAAAGGGCGAGCTCAGAAGGTTGAATAATAACCCCATTTGCATCCTAACATCCATAATAAATAAATAATCTGAAAGCTCAACAAAATATGAGCATGGCATTGCCACCTGCACTTTCAATGAAAATATGGCATTTTCTCCAATTTAGAAAGCCTGAGAAACTGAGACAGCAAATTCTTTGCCAATAGGATTATCATAGGATTATCCTTTGCATTTTCTGCATACCACTGGCGTAGTTCCTCATCGGCATTGTTAACCTAACATTTTAAAACATGGAGTTGCAGTAAATTCATTCATTCACGCGTGAATTTCTATAGACGCTTCATGCAAGTTAGTGTATACTGACGATGACACCATGGACACCAGGGATGCTGAATAACCCTATATCAAGACGACGGTCACCGAAACAAGAGTATTGTTCGGTGTTTTCCCGAATGAGGCTAACTTTTTGAGTAAATATGCAAGCACCCGACCCGTTCCAGCAATCTGAGGTATTATATGTCAAGGGCTTCGCCAACAGTGTAGATAATTTTCACATCTACCTATTAATAAATAAATAAAGTAGTTAACCACACAAACTACAAAAGTACATGTTTATAAGAATAAATTACAGAACAATTGAAATCTAACAACAACAATAAATATGCTGCCTCATCCCACACTTCTGAAACTTCTAGGAGAGAGACTTTATCACTTTCTGAACACTCTTCTTGTCAACAGAAAAACAGAGTTTATGTGGACGTTGTCCTGTTTTTTGCTGCATTCACGTGTATGACAATAAAGTGCTAGTATTTGTTGCACAATAAAAAAAAAAAAATTTAAGGGAAGATGTTTAGCACTCAAACATGCCTTAATCTTCAGCTCAGAAAACTTAGTTGACTCCTCTAGAACTATCCCACCTATTGTTCAGATATTCCTCCCAGCCATCATCAGGAGCCATGGCCTCACCATAAGCTATCTCAGTGCTCATAGACATAATAGTGACGTCTAGAGTTAGCATAGGCTTCCCTTTCGCCAAATCCATATACCGTGTTGGTGATCTTCCAGCGGAGAAGACAAGAAGAGAATCCTGACAGTAAGCAGACTCCCAATGGGCCCCAAACCTAAGCAAAGACAGGTTCTCTTGGTCGCGATGATCAACCTGAAACTGAAAGTTTGAAAACCAACAAACTGCACCTTAATTGGACATTCAAAATAGTTATAATCATCTCTGGAGAATCCAGGCTAGGAGTTTAGACAAACACCATTGTATTATCGAGATCTGAAACAATCATAAGATGCGGAGGGTCGTCGAGCCTACCCATTTTAGCAACCTGCAAAGATGGTTGTCTCTTGGTAAGGATTTAGAATTCGAAGGAGAGATCTTGGGTGCAGAAAACACAAAGAGAATTTCTACAGTGACACGATTAATAACTATAAAACGAGACTTTCAGGTGAGCCTAAAGGCATGGCATCTGTGGAATCTTCAAAAGAGATGACGTAGCAGGTACGCGCCGTACAAGAACAACCATGTTTGTCGATCTCTAAACGAGGTGGTCACAGAGCCATACCTGTAAATGGCCACGTTCACGGCAGCCCGCCAGCCCAGTCACACTCGCTACGTTGGATTCAGCGAACACTCCGGCCAAGATAGGATGCATTCAACGAACACTCCGGCCGGCCTTCGTATACGTGCCTTGAACGGGTGTTTGAAGGCGTGCACATTGAGAAAAAAAGACTGGTTAAGCTAAGTGCTTAACTAAACTTTATTTTCCACGAAAAAAAAAAACTTAATCTGCAAAAAGTATTCAAATTTTTCGCATCAACAAATGCTGTGTTTTTTCTGGAACATGTTGCAAATAGTTAAGAATAACAATAAAAATCTCAACAACTTTAACATCTCAGCAAATGGAGTGAAGTATAACTATGAATCTAAAAATGGTTACAAGAAGTACGGTAGCAAGATAACACAACTTTACATCAAGTTCTTGCTCATCTGATCATCTTATTCAATTCATACTAGAGGCTCATTTTTCCTAGATGATGAAGCAGCGCCTATGATTCCACCAGCAACATGCCCCACAAGTTAAAATGTGCTGGCCATGCCCTCATACCATCTGCATTTAAACAATCAAGTGGTAGAGTTCAAAAGTGGTATGACAGATAACCAGAAGATGGCCCAACATTTAGTTTCTTGTCATATAAAAAAACATAGAGTATAACTCTTAACATGTGCTTTCTTGATCTTAATTTTAATTGTGCCAATGGACACGGTGGATTTGGTGGTCCTAGGCTTGCAGTATATGTCAATTATCATTTGCTACTAAAGAGCATTTGCCCGGCCTAAAGAGTGTAGCAGTACCAAACTAAAAATTAATATACATTTCTTTATCTAGTCTGAGATGGCAAAAACTAAACAACACAGTACATGCAGTTATCTAGTCCGCGTTTGGTGATTAAAATTGGTGATTCACAAAACATACTTCAAGACCGGGAACTTACTTTTGAATCGATATTTCTCGCAACCTTTCTTGGACTTGAGCTTTCACTTGCATGAGATACTGACCTTTTGCCCCCTACGGTATGAGAGAGATCATTTTCTTGTGGTCTATCCTGTAGTTGCATGGTCTACAAACATGTGTAGTAACAATAGACAGTCAGTATATTTCATGACACTAATAAAATCGATGTATTTGAATAAAATTACGCATAGAGCAGACCACATGTAACCACCGTTTCCAAGTGAAACAGAAAAATTCCATGACACATGCAGATTAACCGAATAATGCACCTACTAATTCACGCATAAGCACATGATGCATGACTATGAACACTTAGAATCCGGGCAGTAGTGCAACTGGAATTGCTTTATTTGCCTACCTATATCATCCATGATCAGATTGGCAAGTAAAATAGCATTTTCCCCTATTATAGATCCTTCCAATCATCCATGGTTCAGGTCTTTCAAAACCGCCTTCGAATGGTTGCCCAGGAAATTTTCTACCAGGCTACTTAGCGGCCTATTAAGAGATTAGAAGATGCTTAGACTGCTTAGCAGACTTCTTATTTTTCGGTGGTTGATATTTGTATCGACCCTCGTTGATCCATGAATAGTAAACTTTGAATATTCAGGTTTTAATAAAAGGTTGTGTGTATCAACTGATGCAGAGGCCGGGGCTTACCCCATTTCGGAAAAAAAAGGTCTTTCAATGGCTAATCCACAACGATACAACAATGAAAGGTCAAATTGAGTGGAGTTTATCCGTATCAATAGAAACGAGTCCTACTATAACATTGTTCCTGATGGCACATCTCAGATACTCACCTTAATTTTACTGAATAACTCCAACTTCATCCTTACTTTTTCGATAAAGGGCATTTGATTACTCAAAAGTATTAAGTATTACAGCTATTGACTATATATATTCTGCTATTTTGCCAACGTGATTAAAGGCACCACTCTGTAACTATAAGCCAATGTCTAACAGCAGAGTCTATATCAATAGTGAGCAGTTCTAACCTTGGAAATCGACGACCACTCTTTCCTTGCCGCATCAGTATGGTTAGCTTCTGTTTCTTTCAGTATACCAACAATATCCAGTATAGTTGGCCTTTCGCGTCGATCCTTCTTCACACATCTTAAACCAAATTCAATGCATGCCTTTACTTGTTCAGAATGTGCCTTCCTTTGATGCCCTGGTTCAAGTATCTCATTCGTCCAGTATTCCTGCACCTACCAGTTTAGACATAAAAAGGATATAATATATTAGAATAAGAACTTATGAATACATATGTATGGTCTCAATAAAGACAACACACTAACTTACAAGTTTAGTGAATTCATCGGAAGACATTTCAGTGCTTTCCGAGTGACCATCTGGTCCTGCCATCATCTTTATGATCACAACACCTAAGCTGAATATGTCGAACTTATTTGATATTATTCTGTGGTCCATGAATTCCGGTGGTGAGTACCCACTGCATGTCACATCATAACTATGTTACTTGAACAGTTTTAAAAAAGCAGATATGCTCATATTTCAGTCCAAATGGAGAATTTGCTTACAGTGTTCCTAGTACACTTTTGGTAACTCGTGTATGTTCATCTTCTCCGAGGATCCTTGATATCCCAAAATCTGCAATTCTGGGAATCATTTTATCATCCAGCAACACATTAGCTGGCTTTAAATCCAAATGAAAAATTGGAGGTTTCAATTCATTGTGGAGGTAATTCAAACCCTGACAAATCCCAGTAATTATTCCATAGCATGTCTGCCAGTCGTATTTATCACGTCCGCCTGCAACACCAAACAAGGAGAATTATAGAGATGTAAATTTCAAAGAATGACACATTAATGTGATAAATAAAACAAGGTGGACATAACTATCATTACCAGACCCTATTTCAAAAAAAACTATCATTACCAGAAATAAGCTCGTGGAGGCTTCCATTAGGCATATGCTCCAAGCAGAGCGCCATACTTATCTTATTAGCAACAACCAATTTTCCCTCATGCATTATTGGTACTTGCTGGGTATGATGGCAATAGCCAACTAACCGTACAATATTTCGGTGTCGGAGTTTTGTCATAATTTTAAGCTCGTCCTGAAATTTCTCAGCCCTAATTCCATACGCCGCATGGAGCATCTTCACAGCAATTTTTCTCCCATCAGGATACTCTCCCTATTCAACATTTCACACAGTTTATTTTTCTGTTCATATATACAATATGTGTAAAGCAGAAGATGCAATGTTGGAATGTGGCGACCCAATCGTTAACTACTAAGTACTAACTGGTACATGATGGAGAATGGTGCAGCAGAAGATCAATTATGTGCTGTCAATCATTGAAACAATCAGTACATAATACTTTTTTGTATGCATGCAGGAGCTGCTCATCTGTCAAAGCACTATAACATCTTGCTGAGGAGATTGGTGGTCCAATGTTGCTGGGGGCTGCTCGACTTGAAGATGAAGGAGATGATACAGGCTGAGTGCCTGAGTGTACTCGTTCTGAAGTAAACTGGTAAAACGCGTGGAGGCGATTTTTGACTCCTGGCGGCAGCGCGGGGTTAGAGAGTTTCCGCATTGATTTCCAAAAAAAAAAGAGTTTCCGCATTTTTTGTATGAATAAGTCAGGAAAAATTAGGAACAAAATGTCATGTCCATTCCCCACTTATCTCGCCAAAATTGATTTCGTCTCCGCACGCCATTAGCACCGCCGGCAGCTCCTGCGCCCATCGCCCCAGCATTCCAGCTACCCCTCGAACTTCATCGTCTCCCACGCTCGCCAATGCCACCGCCTACCACGCACAGCCCGCCTCCCGACATGAGCCCGTCCTTGCGGTGACGTACCTTGGTCGGCTATGCTAGTTCCTGAGGCATGTTTTCCTCAAACTCCATGATCTGTGATGCTACAGCCATTATCATTGCTCCCTACTGCTCTGCTCCTGGTGAGCAATCTCTGCTCTTCTTGTCTTCCTTTGTGGTGTTCAAGTTTCAATTTCAGATTTGAGTTAGACATATGCCATTCTAGTACCCATGTTAGGTTTCTGCCCAATTTTTTACATCTAGGCTTGAAGAAGTACAAACTACAGTGGGACTCGAGAGTGATATTTTGTAGGTACTAATCATACCAAAACAACAACAATGTAAGTTTCGTTTTGTCATCAGCAATGTTCGAAAAGAATCCTCCAGGGGTCAACTACGCTTGTCATGATCTGGTGTAAATATGATTTTTTTTTCATCGCAAAATAGGCTCTACATGCTAAGATATTGTGGTACTCGAACCTGTTATGTCACCTAAATTGTTTCTTTACACACTGGACATGCTGCTACAATGTTTTTACATTGTGCAAATATATGCCAAACAGATGTAAAAAATGTGCTGGGATTCATTAGTTTTGTAGTTGCAACTTTTAATGTTGCCTTTTTTTTCATGATCTGGTGTAAATATGATTTCTCATTTCGACGAAAAATAGACACTACTTCATGACAAGATTTGGTGATAGTCTAACCTGAAATGCCACCTTCACTTACGTATTCAACAAGATATAATGTTTTTACATTGTGCAAAGACATATTGCTTACTAGTTCAACAAGATATATAATGATGCTACTAGGATGTTGACACTTTTGTAGTTGGAACTTTGAATGCTCCCCTTATTTTCTTATCACACAGTCATCACAAAAAATTACATTGTGCAAAAGCAGAAATACTTATTTTTGTCTTAGTCCAACCTAGATTGTAGAAGTTACTTTTAATTTTTTTCTACGCTATCATATACCTCTAGGCAACTTACATTTAGTTTTAGTGCTAATGAAAATTGTGTTCGTTCGAGCCCGGCCTAATGGTCATAGTTAATTAGAATATATACGAAGACATGGAGCCTTATGTGACGTCTACTAAAGGCTAAATTATGGGAAAAAATCACAAATCACCATATACCTCCTCGTAAAAAGGATGATAGTTATACTCAGGAAGGCTTGTAAATCACTAATCTTACCTCGTAAACCGCTCCAAACGAACCCCTACCAAGCTCCTTGGAGAAACTATTAGTAAGTTCTTGTAATGCATCGAGCGACATAACCGTTGAGTCCACATCTGCATCCTCCCTTTTCCTGGTAGAAAGAAAGAAAACTTGTGTCTTTATATTTTACAGGTCAAATAACTTAACTCTTCTTCTCCTGGTTGACCTCTCCAATAGATGAATCAAGCTTGTACAAAATAGATCCAAAATATAATACAAGGATTAAAGGTTGCGCCTAAAGTTTGGGCTGAATTGCCATCTTTTCCAGATCATACAGCAAAGATTTACCTCCTCATTTGCAGAGAGCAAGGTCGTCAAGTGCGGATCTGACAGTAAAACAGAGCTCGGATGATATCAAAGATGCCTGGACTTCCACAAAACCAGCAGATGGACTCGATCGAACGAAAGAGATGGGGAAAAGCACTAACCTGGAGGTTGCCCGGCCAGGGCGAGAAGGATGCAGCAAGTCAACTGTAATGGTCGACGCAATGACATTAAGGAGAGTGAGCAGCTTGGTAGTAGGAGGCTAGGAGTAGTTGGATATAAATAAGTTGAGACATAGTTTTCTATGCGCGCGCATCACGTGGTGATTTGGTGAAGTCACACTTTCTCATCGTGCTACGCGCGATGCAACCAGATTAAATTACACCACCGTCAAGTAAGATCGATTTCAAAGACTCGTGGGTAAAGTAAATATAGGACTGGACTATGGTATCATCTTAAATCATACTCCTTCCGGTTCACAAATTAGTGATGTTTTAGGCATATTTAAGTAAAACTTAGGATGAAAACTCAATGATCATATGCATAGATTTGTCTGTGAAACATTTTCAGAAAATCATGATTTTATTAGTCGTTACACATGTTGCACAAAAACTAGTGATCAAGGTTATACTTCAAAGACTCGTTAAGAGGATAGTCACGTCTTGTTGCAGCATAGGAAAGATGTATGCATCATACCGAGGGGTCTGGGTCAACCGAAATTGGAAATCCCGAATTCCTGTGAAGTGCAAACGATTCATGTGAGTTTCAGTCCCACAAATCGACTAGTATAGAAAACGTATGTACAGCCAATCCCGTTGTCCCCTGAGGGAGATCTCCTAGACGGAAGACTGGAATTGGAATACAATGTAAGATCTAATATTCTAATGGGCACTTTGATTCTGATGAATACAAAGGAAAGATGATCCGCCATAAAACATCAAATATCGGATAGCTGTCAAAAGCTTCTATGAAGCTGTCTAACAAAACAAGCTTACGGCGTGGTAGCTTTTTGCAGCTAAGATACCAAATAATTTCAAACCGCAATCGACCATACCGAATGAGATCTAGTACATAAACCTCTTCTGTTCTCCGTAAGTATCCCCAAGAAACAACACGTCTGAACATAGACAGGATAAGAACGTTGGCCTAACTTTCTCGATCTTGCCAAAATATTGTGTGGCTAACTCTGGAAAACAACCAGGCTTCACAACTTAAGTACCACCACATGACTCGCATTAGCCAAAAGCATTAGCAGAAAAACAAGGTAACGAACAAGGAGCAGGTTTGCAAATGGTAGACCCACTCTGGCCAGAATACAATCTACAAAGGAGAGATTACGATCAGCAATCCAGCATTAAAAGTCTAAGACAGAGCAACATGGCACCGATGGTTTTCTCTTCTCTTTCATTCCCAAATATTACAGGAATCCTAGCTGAAGAAGTGACAACGGTCTAAAGCTCCCCGAGATAAATCTGCTTGTCGCTGCCACAAGATCCAATGATAGGCTCGGTGGGGTGGAAAGCAGTCTCGTTGACAGAACCGTTGTGCCCAGGAAGCTTGTACAGGATCCGCCTCGATGTTGTGTCCCAAATGTAGACCATGCGGTCAGCACTCCCGGCAGTGACCTTGCGATTGTCAGGTGACCAGCTACACTTCAACAGGGTCTTCTCAAAGTTGTGCTGATGGCCTGTAAGGGTCTTGATGTTCCGGTTCTCTGGTGCATAAGGGCGCAGATCCCAGATTTTCAGCTCATTGTCCATCGCATTGGTCAGGAGGTACGACCCATCAGGACTGAGCTGCATTCCAGTTATCATGTCCTGATGCCCTTTGAGAGTTTCCGTGACTTCATTCTTGCGAAGATCCCACCACTTGACGTCATTGTCCAGGCCACCAGTGAAAACCTTATCCGCGGCCTCTGAGAAGCTCACCGCAGTAATCTGGTACTTATCTGGAAGTGTTTGGATAGCCCCTCTCTGACGCAGGTCCCATAGCTTCGCTGTACCATCATCCGATCCGCTCACAACAAGAGGTGGCCACTTGCGTGACGGGCAACATGAGTTGACAAACGATGAGTGCTCAGCCATCTTCTTAACCTGCTTGCCTGTTTCAACATCCCACACCCTCAAAGTCTTGTCAGGGCTTGCAGAGATTATCTGGGTACCATCAGTGGTCCACTGAAGGTCAAGGATAGCATTCTTGTGCCCTCTCAGTACCATGTAGTTCTTACAGTCTCCATGGACATACCACAAGAAGATATCCTTGTCATGGGATCCCGATGCTATCACAGTTCCAGCAGGGTTGAACTTCATGCAGTAGACAGCACTCTGGTGGCCTGACAGTAGCATTATTGGCGCCTCCAGACTGGATGACCGTTGTTTCCCACCAGGTCCAAGACCAAAAACCTGATTCGGATGCTGTTGAACGTTACCCAGCTCCATTCCTGGCCGCGCGGCTGCTAGGGCCAAAGAATTGTTGCCTGGAGCGGAAAACATCTTCAAGAACGTAGTTAAACTTATGCCCTGCAGCAAAGAAAGATATGAGATGGCTGCAAAAAAACTGAAAACACTCCAGACCTAGTCCGCAGTATAGTCTAGAGCCCAAACATGCGCACATAAGCATCAATGTGAAAACGAACAGAGAAATGACATCCTCTAGGTTTTTAATTTACAAATCCACACGGGCAGAACGACAGATAATAATCTCTAAATATCTTTTAATGCTGAAATTTAAGTACAACTCTAGTGAAATAACCCAGACCGATATACACAAAATGAGGACTAATGATTCCATTCGGCGCAAGCAGTCAAGGAAAAATGAAACAAAATTCTGATTCACTAGGCGAACTATGAAAAATTAGGTGGCAGTACCAGATTATGTTTGGAGTAACATTAAAAGGTGTATCCATTAAATATTGGCCGGGATATCTAGACACGAGACTCGATCATGCGTTACAGGCTTACAGACATGGAGCTGCAGAGCAGAAGCATTAGAAGAGAGACAACCAGGCTAGATTCATTGGCCTCGAGGTGGCTCATACATGAGTCCATCCGGTACGTGCAGTGCAACTGTGAATGGCGGGCTAGCACTGGAATAATTTATGGTACTGTAGCTAGCAAGCTCCGCACCATCGGCCTAAATGATGCAATAATAGTTATGAGGTTGGAGGCATTGCTGTGTTACAACCATTAAGGGAATCGAGGTAGTAAGAATTTAGCATCTGGCCATGGAATTTCCCTTTTCTACGAACTCTCAAGGAGCCTGGAGCTGCTCCTTGACCTTCACTTTCATCTCATTCTATCAACAGAATCATACACCCTCGACATTTAACATACAGGACATGGGAGAACAAACCATGCGTGCAGTGCTACTGTGATTGGTGGACTGGAACTGGAATAATTTAGGGTACTGTGGCAAGCAAGCTCAGCAGCATTGGCCTGAATGATGCAATAACAGTTATGAGGATCCGAACCAAAACAAATACGCTAGCACAACCTATGACGAGCTCGAACAAGGGGGTGGTTTCCAAACGAAATTATTCTAGTACGTTATCAAATCTGAAGAACTGCGCCGTGGTTGGTCTCTCAGATTTTCTACACTCGCCAGGATGAGGATGGGCTCCTGTCCCACCATCCCCGCATCCCCTCTCTAGCGCGTACATGGAGACCCAGAAGAACAGCAGACAAGTAGCATACTAGCATCTCTACTCGACTGGGGGGCAAAGAGGTCGAGCAGGTCGTACCTGAACGGAAAAGCCCTAGGCTGCTGCTAGCCAGGCGCGAGGACGCGTAGTGCTGCTGCGCTTGCTCGGGGACGGAGAGGCCGGCGGCGGAGTGGGCGCGCGGCGGGAGGCGGAGGCGGGGAGGTCTCGCCGATCCGGCCGGAGGGGCGAGGGGTGGGAGGGGACGAGGGCGGCGGCGTCCGTGGAGGAGGATTCGGGCGGCGTCTAGTCGCCTTTGGGGGTTGGGCTCGGGCCGCGATGTTGGGCTTCACTGTTGATGGGCTCGATATGGGCTCGCGTGTCAGCGTTGTGGGCTGTGCACGGTTTCCTTTCAGAGACAATGAACGACAAGAATGTACTCGCGGACGAGAAGAAAATTGATTTCGAGAAATCTAACTCTTGGCTGACCACTGTGTGACTTACAGCGTGCTCACGCACCGCGGCCGCGCGATTCCGATCGGACGGCTCCCATCTTCCTCCCTCTCACGTGGTGGGGACCCACGGCCACGGAGACAGACGCGCGTCGTTTCCGGTACACGCGTCGATTCAAAATCGCCGCCCCGAAGAGAGAGAAACCAAATCCCGGCCGCTCCCCCGCAAGCTCGCGAGCAACGTCGTCGCCGGCGGCCGAGTTCGCTCGGTGAACCTCATCGCCGGCGGCTGAGAGGTGGTCTCGCATCTCCAATCGACGTATCGAAGAGGGGTGGGTGGATTTGGTAGTTCCGGCGGCTTGAAGGGAGAGGTGGTTTCCGGCCTCGTCTTCCTCGCACCAACCTCGTCGCCGGCGGGCGATTCGCCGTGGTTTCCGGCTGAGAGGTGGTTCTCTGCATCTGCGAATCTACATATCGAAGCGGGATTGGGTGGATTTGGTAGTTCTGGTGGCTTGAAGGGTGAGGAATTTCGTGGCCGTCTTCCTCGCACCAACCTCGTCGCCGGCGACGATTTCGCTGCGGGTTCCGGTGAAGCGTGAAGAGGCGGAGGTTCCTCTGCAACTTCGACCCTCCGTATCGAAGCGGGTGTTCGATTTGCCATTTTCCTGCCATATTATCCACTTGATTTCATTTCTCGAACTGCAGTAGTCGTCGCCGGCCATGATTCGCTCGTATTTTTCGGGCGTAGATTGGTGAGGCGCAACCTATGTTCATCCGGGACGACCCCTCTCGCTTTTGTGCTCACGAATTTCTGACCATGGCCATCTTCATCGTTTTTGTAGGGATTTCATCTTCGATCAACCTCGCACTGCAGTCCTCGTGGGCGTCAAGTTTACCTCCAAGTTCACCTCCAACCTATGATTTGACTTCCTTCCAAGTTCGTCCGGGAAGTGTGTTCGGGTTCACAAGGTAATCCATGGTTGAGTTCAAGTTTTGGTGTGTTTTCAGCATCCATGTTTTAACCTGCCGCATTGTACTCAGCAATGTTTAGTAATCCATACTGACTTGAACTATGAAATTGTAGAAGTAATTATGCAATGAAGAAGTATTTGGTATCGCTGCAGGGTTAACTTATGTTCTATACATGCTTTTGTAAACTTAGTTAGAAGTAACTAACTGTTTTTTAATTGTTTCAAGTAACATAAAGATGTTTTGATTTTGTAGAAGTAACTCATTGTTATTTTGTGCTTCTGGCAAGTAACTCAATGTTTTTCATTGTAGGAGAAGTAGAACTGTATCATAGGCATGTGTGTTTCAGTAGATGTACATAACATTATAAGTTACTTTTGTAGATTCAGCATTAGGTGGTGTTGTTAGGATTTTTATCCAGAAGTAACTATGTTGCCTACTCCTTTTTTTGAAGTAACTCTGTGTGTTTTTATGAAGTTGAATGAAAAGTAAACTGAATTTGATTTGAGAATTTGATAATTCAGTGAACTTATTTTTCTTTGTTACAGATTCACTACGTGAATGTTATTTTTGCTGAATGTTACTTTGCCTTTTGTCAGGTAGTTGCTTTTTTTCGCTCCATTACTGTGCTAACAATCGGGATCATTATGACGCCTTCTGTAAGTTTAGTTATTCTTGTGCTTCTTTTTATTAGGTACTGTTTTGTCTTTAAGGTTTTCATCCAGTAATCCAAATTCTGTTCATGTCATGCAGAAGAATGTTAAAACACCAAGGTCTGGTCACCCAAAATTTAAGAATCTAAGGAAAAGGTTGCGGTACAAGCACAAAAAAGAGGACTCCAGAGATGTTCCAGATGTTGAAAAACAATTACCTTCAGAGGTTCATAGTGTACCCAAAGATGTTGAAAAACAACTTCCAGGAAAAAGGAAAAAAAAGGTAAACATGCTGGTTGGATGTAACTTTCTTCCTGTCTGCAGGCTTGTTTTGTATGTACTGGTGTTTGACATGCTGGTGCTTTTATGCAGCAAATGTTTTTTAACAGAGCATCCCCAATGAAAGTTGTTAAACTATACAAGAGTCAAAATGCAAGTCATCGTCAATTTATTTCAGATAATGGGTTTGGCGTTTCCGGGCATAAAATGTTCAAAGTTGCACCCAGATCTCTCCAACTACTTGATGGGCAGCTTCAACCATGAGTCATGCTCTCTTGATTTTCCTGGCATAGGAAGCATTCCAATAACAGATGAAGTTGTCAAAAAGGTTCTTGGTTTACCATTGGGAAAATATCCTGCTCTATACACAGTGGATTCTGAATCTACTTCATTTGTTATGAATACCCTTGGTTTCGGCAATGGAAAGCAACCAAAGTTGACAGATGTCGAGACTAAGCTGAAGGCGATGGTAAAAGGCGATGATTTGTACTTTATGACATGGGTGATGTATGTTGTCTGCTCTGTGCTAGCTCCAACTACTGGTATTAGAGTTTGTCCCAAGTGCTATCCGAGCTATAATGGATCCATCGAAGATAAAAGACCTCAAGCTGGTGTCGATTTGTGATCACTTGTCCTCATTGAGACAGCGAAGGCAAAGGGAGTTAAAAATCCATTCAAAGCTTGCATGGCATTTTTGGAGGTGAGCATATTTAACTTCGTACTATCAACTTGTATTATATGTTACATCTCTTTCTATTTTTTCATCTCGCTTCTTTTTGACATGCGGATTCTTTACATTGACTCACTCGGATACCGAAGATATCAATGTCGATCAGGATGGTCCAAGAATATGTGCCCGGGATAACAAATCGGCAACTCAAGCTATCGAACAAGACTTGAATGATGACGGGTCTTTTGGAAGATTACTCGTAAGTTACTTCGAAGATTTCATGCATTTTTACTTCTTTTTTTATCCTGTTCATTTTTAACTAATTTTCCATGTTTCCTTCCTCAGCTGAAGAAATGTTTCAGGACCACTGGTGTGTTGATGCTAAGCACACCCATTATGATTGAGAACTTCGTTAAGGCAAATGCACCCTCAGATTGCGGAGAAGAAGTAAGCTCAACCACATCACAAGCATTTTTCCAACTTTTTAAACTGTTTCTTACCATGTTTCCCTACATCCTTGTATTCTAACTATGTATATTGTCTTCTGAAAATAGGAAATCTCAAGGTATAGGGAAGCTGCACAAGAGATGTATAGCGAAATTGATGCAGCAATTGCAAAGTTCTCGATGAAAGTTTCAACCATTAATACTGCTAAAAAACAGAAGAAATCTTCAACCAGATCTACACCATCTTCAAGAGGTCCAACTGAGAACAAGACTCGACGACGAATTTTCGGGAGAGGAACCGATGGTTCGGATTCGATCACCAAGTCAACTTGTCCGGGTTTGAAAGCGAAAGTGAAGGCGAAGGAAGCAAGGAGAATGCATATCGCGAGTGATTATGATGATTTTGTCTCGTGTTCCCATGAAGAGGAAGAATTGCAATCGAGTTGTGCAGCAGAAGCGTCAATCAGATGAATTAGGAAGAAATGATGAGTTTCCTTGCAAGGTGGTTCAGTCACATGTACTCAAAGAACTGACAAAAGCACCAGAAGTGGTTTTGCCTGCACCACAACTACTGGATGACAACATAGCTCGAACAGCGAATGACACAACTTGTAAGCTGCCAAGGCCAAGCAAACTCAAACAAAAGAAGAAGATCAAGGCTGCCAATGTGAACTCCGATGCAGTACCCGAACAGATGATAGCACCAGAAGTAGTTTGTGTTCCACAACAGCATCAAGACAGTGTTGGTGCAACTAATGTCACAACTACGAAGATGCCAAGGCCAAGCGAACCCAATGGAAACAAGAAGAGGAAGTCTGCCGATGTGAACTCCGATGCAGAACCGTCTAACAAGGCGGCAAGATATGTGATTCTTCCTGAGGAAACCAGAGGGACACCAGTTGGGGATTGCGCACAAGAATCTCACGGCAATGAGATGCAAGTGGAAGAAAAGGTTGCCATATCTGCTCTGGAAAACTTGAGATTGTATGCTTCTGATTCACAGTCAAGTAATGATCTTATTGGATGTGAAGTGAGTGCACATCCAACTACAGCTGAGTCACGAACACTTGCATTACCAGGAAGAGGATGCTTGAAGCAAACCGAGGACTGGTCATCTGTGCATGCCATCAGAAAAGTAACAAGTTACTGTCTAGCTATAGACATGTCTGATGCGAGAACCATTCACGCCAAGTTGACTGATGCCCCTCTCGAAGGATCTGTTGCATCTGCTGTTCATCCTGAAGAGGCATCTCTTACAAAGAAATCAGTGTCTTGGGCAGCCGACGCAGTGGTCAATCTTAATCAACAGTGCATACCACCTGTTCATCCTATCAAGGACTTGCATACTGCCCAAGAAAATGAAACTACAACATTACCTTTGATTACACCTATTCACGTAAGGGAAGCCCAACCACCATTGCTAGAAGGCTCGTAACCGGATCAATGTCTCCATTGAAGGCAGCAAGTTCTACCAATACTGATGTCATTCCAGGTTACGGATCAAAGTCGTGTCCGAACCCAATGTTTATTTCCGGAGAAAACGCCAATGTAGAAGAAGGAAGATATAGTCCTCACACTGGAAATAACAACAACGACACTACTACTCCTGGTAGCCATGGAAACTTTGAAGTGGCGACTAGCATACAAGGGAAGAAAACATTCGGCCTACTCGATGACACGACAACAAAGAAGCCTGATTTACACATCACCGCATACAAGGACGAGACAAAGTTTATGGCTGCCCGGGAAGCGAGATCATTTGATCCGGGGTTTGATAGTCCAAACAAAGAAAATGATAAAGGTAAAGAAGAGGTTGTCATTGGGCTTCCTGTGATTACTTCAAGCAATGAGGATGAGTTCTATGGACCAGTCGAAGATTATGAAATGCTTGCAGCCATGGTTGGTGAGAAGTATTTCCCAACAAACAGTCGCACTTTGAATGTTACTTCGGTTGAGGACACCGCAAGCGTAAAGTAACTTCGAACATGTAACTTCAGAGGGAACATCCGAGTAAAACTCCTATTCCTCGGGCTCACAAGAAAAGAGTAATAAAGCCAGCAAAGACGCAGTTATCTCCATATGTTCAGCAGGGCAAAAAAACTGAAGAAACTATTACAAAGGAATCAATTGACATGTACAACCGAATATGTATGCATGGATCGAAACAGAAGACACATCTGAAGGGTCACCTGATAGTTGATTATGGAACATATTTTGCACATGTCCCAGATTTTGCTGATTCAGTCCAACCTGAAGGTTGGATAAGTAATTCAACTATGGAGGTTGGATTACATGTTCTCTCTAAAGAATTGGAACCACAGAAAAAATGTGTGATGCCTCTCATCATAGCTGTAAGTGTTACATATTAGAACCCCCTCACCTTTTTAATATCCATGTTTAGTAACTCAAAGCCATTTGTAACTAGGTGTTGTCTGTAGCTAACCTGTATACCTCTCATCAAATGTAACTCTGTTAAATTTTTGAGAAGTAACTCTGTTAAATGTAACTAACAAGTACATATGTTTTCCAAAGTTACACATCTGTTTTACATTTTGAGAAGTAACTCTGTTGAATTTTATTATGTACATGATAACATGTTAACCTTTTTTAAAAGATCATAATAATATCATTTTAGGCTACTTCAAATCCCTGATCTATTTTCTTGCTATTCTTGCTGACTAGAACAAATTGCGAGACCATGCCTTCACCGGCAAGGACATTAAGAGGGTGTTTTCATTCACAGAGAATAACCGTCTTGACCACAAAGAGCAGGTTACATAAACTACTTTTTTCCCCTCCACAGAGCTGTTTGCTTTTTAACTTCCAACTGTGTTGACAGAGTTACATATGCAGGTCATGTTTCCTGTACTACAGAACTTATCTACTATCGACGATCCAAAGTACTTTTGTGGACACTACTACCTAATCAACCTCAATCTCAAGGCTGAGAGGTTCGAAATTTTTGATTCCTTGAGGAATCTTGGGGACAAGAAGCTCAAGAAAGATAGTGCAATCATAATTGATTCTGTTAAGACTCTCTGGGCCAGAAACTACAAGCAGTCAAATGTATCAATTCAAAACTACGAAATGATTTACATCCCATCTCCTAAACAACTTACAACATAAGTTACCTCATATTTTCTCTCTTTTTTGTCTACATTTTTTCAGACATTTGCATTCTAGCAAAACTTCAAAAACTAACACTGTTTTTGCATTTCCTTGTTGTTGTAACACACGGTAGTTGTGATTGTGGATACTCAATGTTGAAATGCATTGAGTTATGGGATGGAAGAAAGTTGGGTCATTTCGACCAAAAGGAAATGCCACTATACGGGATGCTATACAGCTTCAAGTGGCTTGATCGGTGGGAGAACAAGATTTCATGGCGAAACAAGTTCAAAGCCAAAAAATGACAAGTTTTACAAAATGGTAATACTTCCCGCTTATGTTTTTTCCCAAATCATTTTTGTGTCTTCTATTTATGCAAGACAACACGGTTAACCGAGTGTTATGCTTCGGTCATACATTGCAAATCAACATATATATCTTTCACTTGGGAAACACAAAGTAGTTTTCAGTAATCTCAATACTAGAAAATGAAACAGAAGTAAACACCACTAATCTAAACACCCTGCATCTTCAATAAATATGTCTCAAGCAGTACAAGAAACTTTTCTTCTACTTCTCATGTGCTGACACAATTTTTTACTTCCTCATCATTGGAAAAGCTGAATAATTGGTGTCTTCTCTTTCATTGCAATCTTAGATGGACAATCTTTTGGATTTTGTATTCTTGACCCACAAATTGTACATTTTGTTGGTTTTGTAGGTTTAAGATGTAGTCCACTCTTCTTCCTCTTCTCCTCTGGCCTCCCTTTTGTTACTGTCAAAGGTGGATCCCTAGCTTTCTTGTTTACATGCATATTATGTTCAGCACCAACAGTTGAGCTGCTAGGATTTTCTGTAGTTTCAGCATGTTCTGCACATGGAGGAACTGTTTCCTTCTGCTTCTTTTTTCTCTTCAATGCATCTGCCGCTTGTTTCTTCATTGCTGCAAATTCAGCTTCCATTGCACGCATATGTTTCCTAGCCACTTCATCTGTTTTTTCTGAAGCACATGCATTAACTGCTAGTTTTGCGAAATCTTTAGTGAGGTTACCATAGCGAAGTAACCTCATTTCCTTCCCAGACAATTTGCCCGCTGGCATTTGCTGGGGTTCAGTCTAAGGAATATGTATGTCGGGAGGGGGAATTGACCACCTAGGTAGAATGTAACGTTGTGGCATTACTTCTACTTTACCAACAGCAGACATAACCTTTATTATATGGCAACAAATCAACCCATCTCTAGTAAATTTGCAGCATTCACAACTGTATTCATCTTGCTCCAGATTTGCAGTGATCCTGTAATTCCTTGCTCCATAACCAAACACTGCATTTCTGATTGGAGAAACCTCAAACAATGAAGGATTAATTTGCTGTATGTTGTAGGATGTAAATTTCTTCAACTCAAGTTGAAATCGCCTGAATATGGGTAGTGTGTATATGGATAGTACTTGCTCCTCCATTGGAAAGTCACACCAAGTTTTTAGAGTTTTGTCCTCACCCATAAATTCATGTGAATCTTCGATAATATCTATCCTCTCTTGTAACTTCATGTATTGTTTGAAGAAACGTAGCAGGCTTGCATTTGGGTCAACATATCTCTTCAGAACTGCATTGAATCCTTCACTGCGAGCAGTAGTTTGTAGGAAAGGGAAGAACCTATCCATAAAGTAAGCTGGGACAAATTTAGCTCTAATTTCATATAGGTAAGCAAGGTCTGTGTTGTCCGATACACCATGCCTCTCAATCATCTCTCCCCATCGGTTCTCAAACTCGACAGGTGTCAGGCTATAGTCAACAATTTCATTGAACTCCCTTCGTAGTTCCTCATGCTTCGCCATGAAAGGGCCGAGAGGGGATCCTTGTGCATTTTGCATTATATGCCACCGACAGTTCCTATGGCACGAGTTAGGAAACATTTCCCGGATGGCAGTAGTAATAGCAAGCATCCCGGTCGATGATGATATTCAGAGGGTGTAAACCATCCATAGCATCCAGGAACTGCTCAAACAACCAGACAAAGTTACTTATCTTCTCATTCCTCAAGAAGCCACATCCCAACTGGATTGTCTGCCCATATCTGTTAATTCCAATAATGGGTGCACACGGCATCTTATAAGCGTTTGTCATGTATGTAGTGTCAAAGGATATGCAGTCATTGTAATTCTTGTAAACTTCTCTAGTGGGTCCATCGACCCAAAATATATTTTCAATCCTGTCCTCACTATCAAGTTTGTATTTGTAGAAGAAATTTGGATCTTCTTTCTTCGGTTCCTCAAAGTAACTAAGAAGCTCGGTATGTCTTTCACATTTTGCTTCTCATCTATACTTGCCATGTAGTTGCTTATTGTCTTCGTGTCATAAGGAACCGCTTTTCCTGTTCCATAAAGCTCGGACATGATGTCCATTATTCTTCCTGCTGAGAGGTTCACACTGTCTAACAGATCAATGAACTTCTTTTCTTCTTTTGGTATCTTCTTGTGTGATCGTAAATACTTCTTCAAACCAAGCTTCTTGATAGTTTCATGAGTGTGCTCTTCAATGAACTGTGTTACTTCCCATATTGAACCCTTCCTTTTTACACGCATTTTTGCTTGACAGCTTAGTCCGTATCGTGATTGCTCTGTTCCTCAACTTCACCGCCTCGGCCTCTTCCTTCTCTCGAATTAGTTCCGGACTTGTTGCACACAAACAAGGACTTGTCCTTCGCTTGTCCAATACTGAATTTCCGGAAGAACTCATCTTCATAGAGAAACCAACATGTTCGGCATACCTGTTGTAGTGCACTTTAGCAGCCTCCCACGTATCAAATTTCATCCCTAGGTATGGTTTACGTGGTGCAAATCCTTCTGGCGTTGACTGCACCTCGCCATCACTGCCACTTTCTTCACTAGACAGCGTTTGACCAGTCGGAGCACCATCAGTAGTATCATCTACTGACATGAATCCAGAATTAGCACCAGTACCATCTACTGATGCGCCTTGGACTGGTGCTTCAGTTCCATCTGGTTCGATGAAGTCATCATAGCTAGGCGGATGGTTCAGGTCAATACCGTGCAGGTTAAACCAATCCATTGTCTGCAAAGAAGAAACAAGTTAAAACATTTTTTTGTTACTTCACCCATGTTTGGCATCAAATCAAAACAGCAAAGGGCAAATTACTTCTTCACATTGTTTGATTAACAAGCATCAGCTACAAGTACTGTTTTATGGTTCTTACACCCTGTTTTTCTTTCTTTTTTCATGCAGATATCATTCATGCCTACATCAGTGTTCCAAGAGCGCCATGTTTGTTTTACTGGTTGAATACTTCCTGCTGTCTACAAGATCAACACAACCAGGTTCTCAGCTTGCAACTCCCTGATGGCTTCTACAGAATTCAAAGGTCATCATCTAGATTACTTCCTGAAGGCTAGATTACTTCTACTGACTTTGGTACAGACAACTCAGCAGGAACTGTGAGTAACATGTGAGTAACATGTGAGTTCCATCCAGTATGTAACTTTTTTGGCTGTGGTGGATCTGGATGGAACTGCTACAACTGGATGGAACTGGTAGATGAATACTGGTAGTACTAGATGGAACTTGGATGAATTTGAATCATGTTTTTGTCTTTGTTTACCTTTCTTACTTCTCTGGGCGTCGTCCAGATGAGCAGCTCCTGTTGTGTTACTTCCTGAAGATCTGGGGATCAATTCATGGAGGTTCTAGGGTTTGCCTCCCCTTCCTGCTGCCTCCTCTTGCTGCTGGCGGCTGTGGAGAAACAGGGGAGGAAGAAGAACCCAGATCTGGTTAGGTAGGATACTTTTTTCTGCGTTTCTGTAGATGCTTCACGTCGAGGCAAAAGTAGCATGTGTTGCTTTCTTCGTTGTCTTTTACGTGGGCTGTGTGGTCCCGTCACTTTCCTTTTGGGGAAAGAAGGAAAAACGCGTTTTGCCCCTAATGGGCTGTCTGAACTGACCACCGGGGTAGGCCCAATAGTGGTTGACCACTGTGTAGTCAGCCCCAATTGATTTTGCATTTTTCAGTTGTCAAACAGGCCTCGTCAGGTGGTAGTAACTAAATGCGCATGTGAAAACTTGGAAATCATGATAAACACATGGCATAAATATGATGGAAACATGACGAGAGCACATGAATTACATTGTGATTAGTGAAACTTTGCATAGGGTGACATTTTAGTCCATTAACCGGTAAAATCCGAAAGCGGATCACTAAACTTGTCACGGACACCAAATGAGCATGGAGCATGCTAAGCTGGGTATGTCGAGTGCTCTGCTAGACAATGTATGTTGCATATAGTGGCCGGCTATTTTGACCAATACCAGCATTGCCAACAAAAGAGACCCCGCGCGCGAGCCGATTGGAGGATCTTACGAACAAAATACTTTTGATTATCGGTTTCGGCTGGTTTTCCTTTATAAACTGGTCAATTTCTCTCTTCTTAATGAATAGGCGGAGCTTCTGTCGGTTGCTCCAAATAAAACAATCTCTAAGTTACACATAAATTTGTTGGTCTTGTGCTCTAGAAATCACTACCAAGTTATTTGTTGGATTCACACACACTTAGGACACTACTGAATTTTCTAGATATTTATGCATGTTATGAAGGACACATATAAATGTGGTATAACACGCTAAGAAGCAAACGGTAATTTGTGCATAAAATGTAATACTCTAGTTTTCATTGGTTTGTGGTGAAACACATATAGTAACAAAAGGTCTTAATCATACCAAACAAGATTACTAGAATACAATATTAGCAACAAAATCTAGTTCTAATTTGTTACAACAAAGTGTGTTTACAACAACAAGCATTTAAACTTTATAATAAAAATGTTCTTAATATATATGAAAATAAATATATGTTGTTAATTCCGCTAGGTATACTAAAATTAATGTATACGATAACATCGAAGGATGTGTCAACAAAATGATGTATCGGTAAAATGTTTTGGTTTTTCTAATTAAAAATTGGTTATGATGAAGTGAAAAGGTTCAATATAAATAAATGGACTGTACAAATAGAGTATCAGCTGCATTGTGAGATATGTCTAGTTTTTATATGATGAAAAACGCCTATAGAGGTAATTAAATCTGGATCTGCTTTCTTTCTCTTTCGAGACGAATAATCATTCATGGAGTATAATTGTTTTAGTTTGGGTGGAGAATTAAAAATGCGCAAACGGATGGATGAAGAGAGATATAGATAGAGACATAGTCAAGGGAGGAATAAGAGACAAAATAATATAGGTTTCTTTACCTATTGGCAACAATTTAGGATCAAAGTATGATTGTTGACTTTTACTTAAGTTTTCAAAATAATGTTGTGTGCGGAGGTGCAAGGCTTGATCACACATTGGAATCCTTAATAGCATTTGTATCAATTGGCAAAAAGTTGATGGGTATGATGTCTTGACTTGTGCGCGAGGTATTCCCGTGGAAGAGAGGTGTGTCCACATCCTAGAGGTGCATGCTATCTACATGGCGCTTTTTCCTAGGAAGACCGCCAACGATGTCACAGTCTGTTAGGACAACGTCTGCTAGGCCCGGGCCCATGGGAGTGCGGCCCGTGCAGTCACACGAAATTTCTAGGATGGCCTTTAATATAGTGTATACTTCGAAAGATAATTAAAATTAGTTAGGTGTTACAATTGAAGTGTGTTATCCCTAAACCCTAAACTCGTTTTCCTTTTTTCATCCCTCTTTTCTTCCTCTTTTCTCCATCTCTCTTTTCTTATTAATACCTATGAAGCAAATACTTGATTATTTGTTTATTAGCATTGAATGTAACTAGACAAGATGCATGAATAAATCACACATACTATACCTACCTCTTGGACGAATTTCTACCTCTTGAAACAAGTTTGTAGTTCAAGTCTTAAACATGTCAGAAAAAATATATTGCGATATCTCGACTTCTTATATTTAAATTAAATAAATAATTATTGTGATTTTAATTTATAGAGACTGAGGTAAATTTCATATAGTGGTATTGTATTCCTCTCATGGGGATATACATGTTTTATAATAGGTTTATCTATGTAGAAGTACTTCTTATGAGAGGTTTACATCCTTTGAGATTCTAAAATATTTTTCTAATTTTAAAACCCAAATTAGCTTAAATTCATCAAAACCAGTAGATGTGTTTTTTTTGGTTGGCGCGGTCAGGTTTTAAACTATATGTTTTCTCTCGGAACAACTTTTAATTAAGATGGTCTTACCACGAGTTCAGAATACACAGGCTTCGAGAGTAGTACTTTAGTTTGAACATCCAAGACATATGTATTACAATTTTTGATGCAAAATAAATGCATTATAATTGTTCTTTAGTTGTATCTCTCTAGTGAGATAGGGTCCCATTTTAGAGTTTCGCACAGAGCCCTGGATTTTGTCGACCCCAAACGCAGGACGACAAGACAGGCCAGTGGCGTCAAGTCAAGACTAGCCAGGCCATTTGGGCTCTCAATGGCGGTTCGGCCATCTTGACACCAGCCCCGCCATTTTTCCACTTGTAGTACATGGGCGCTCAGCTTGTGGTATCCTCTTGTGATATAAAAGGAGGACTTGCGCTCTGGAGAGGAGAGGTGAGAGGCTTGGAAGAAGGAGGGGAAAAAAGAGGAGAAGGAAGGAGGAGTCTCACCTCCTCGTGTACACGCTTGTTAATATGAAGGAGATCAGACAAGCGAACATAGGGGTTTGCATATTGCGCCTTGAACCTCGGTAAAAGTCGTGTGTTTGTGTATTTCACTCGATCCAGGTTTGCAACGCCCAATACCCACAACCGAACAAAAAAGGGTGCAAACCTCCGGTGTCTATCGTCTCGTGGACGCGACATCTCCGCACCTTAAGCATGTGCCGCGCTCTCTATGAATCGAATAAAAAGTAGAGATTCGAACTTTCAAGAGAAAATCCGCCATCAACATGAAATCAGTGGCAAACCTCGTGTTGTAGGAAGCAATTTATGTGCAATAGGAAGGGGTGCCAAGGGGTCACGATCAAGATGTTGAAGCCTTGAAGGCTATTAGTAGCTTAAGACATCTAGCTTACCATAATGGAGAGGACTCGGATGAGGATGATGACGGTGATGAATACTGTGAAGGAGATTTTTTATCAATTAATATCGAGTGTTTGAACATGTATTTTAATTACTATCAGGGTTATTTAATATTTAAGTACGTGTCTAATTTGTTTAATTTTCTAGACATTGTTATCCTCCCACCTCTTTACCCTTCTTCACAATTGAATAAAGGCCGAGAGCGACCGAGCTCAACCAGATTTAGATCTTAACCTTATCTAAAAGAAATCGCCTCCTAGATCTAATAGGAAACCCTAACCCAATGCACCCTCTCTGATGCCCTTGGGCGTGGGTGCAGTTACCTCTCTGATGCCTTCAGTTGTGTCAGTAGGCACATCTTCCAAGATCTATACCTTGGATGTAGGCACCTCTTTGAGACCCTCGATCGCGACGGCGTGCACCTCTTTGCGAACCACGATCTCAACATTGACTAACTACGACGTACAATCAGTAATTATTTTTTTCTTCCTATGTATTTTCTTCGTTCATAGGAAGAAAAAAATAATTAGGACGAGGGCGGCAGCGTCTAGTCTCCTTTGGGGGTTGGGCTCGGGCCGCGATGTTGGGCTTCACAGTTTATGGTCTCGATATGGGCTCGTGTGTCAGTTTTGTGGGGTAATCTGGTTTTCCTTTCAGAGACAATGAACAAGAAGGTGCTCACGATCGAGGGGGTTATTGATGTTACCACTGTGGAGGCGCAGGCAGTCCGAGACGGTCTACGGCTGGCTGAGAGAATTGGGTGCAACCATATATATGGGGAGACAGATTCTTTGAAGGTTGTCCAGGCTTTCATGGAACCAGAGGAGCACAGGATAGTGGGCATGCCTTTTATTGACGAGTGTCAAACAATCTTGGCAGGATTTGCTTCGTCACGTTTGAGCCACTGTCCTAGGGAGAGTAATATAGCAGCGGATCTAGTGTCAAAATCAGTAGATGATAGAGATAATAGTTTCTGGTTAGATGATCCGCCCCTTTTTCTTTATCCATAGTTAGTGGAAGATGTAACCGTGATGTAACCATACTTTCTGTTTCTTGGCGGGCAAGTTTCGAGACGCACTCTTTTCCTTCTAGGCTACTGAAGGGAACTGGAGGATTTTAATGAGACGGGCTTGCTCTGCATAATATAATTTGTTCAAAAAAAAGGTACTCACGGTTGGGTGGGAGAAGAAGAAAATTGATTTTACAAAACAAAACATGGATGATTTTCAGTTGTCAAACAAGCCTCGTGAGGTGGTAGTAACTGACTGCGCATGTGAAAACTTGGATATCATGATAAACACATGGAATAAAATATGATGGAAACAAGACGAGAGTACATGAATTACATTGTGGTTAGTGAAACTTTGCATAGGGTGAAAGTTTATTCCATTAACTGCCAAAACCCGAAAGCGGATCACTGAACTTGTCACGGACACCAAATGAGCATGAAGCATGCTAAACTGGGTATGTGTATGTCGAGTGCTCTGCTAGACAATGTATGTTGAATATAGTGGCAGGCTATTTTGACCAATACCAGCATTGCCAACAAGAGAGACCCCGCGCGCGAGCCGATTGGAGGATCCTACGAACAAAATACTTTTGATTATCGGTTTTTGGCTGATTTTCCTTTTAAACCGATCAATTTCACTCTTCCTTATGAATAGGAAAAACTCCAGCCGGTTGTTTAGAAAAAAATATCTAAGTTACACATATTGTTGGTCTTGTACTCTAGAAATCACTACCAAGTTATTTGTTGGATTCACACACTTAGGACACTACTGAATTTTCTCGATATTTATGCATCTTATGAAGGACACATATAAATGTGGTATAATACGCTAAGAAGCAAACCCTAATTTGTGCATAAAATGTAATACTCTAGTTTTCATTGGTTTGTGGTGAAACACATAGTAACAAAACGTTTTAATCATACCAAACAAGATTAATAGAATACAAGATTATCAATAAAATCCAGTTCTGATTTATTACAATAAAGTGTATTTACAACAACAAGCATTTAAACTTTATAATAAAAATGTTCTTAATATATATGAAAATGAATATATGTTGTTAGTTCTGCTAGGTAAACTAAAATTAATCTATACAATAACATCGAAAGATGTATCAACAAAATGATGTATCGATAAAATGTTTTGGTTTTTTAAATTAAAAATTGGTTATGATGAAGTGAAAAGGTTCAATATAAATAAATGGAATGTACAAATGGAGTATCATCTGCATTGTGAGATGTGTCTAGTTTTTGTATGATGGAAAGCGCCTACAGGGGTAATTAAGTTCAGGTGTTTTCTTTCTCTTTCGAGACAAATAATCGTGCATGGAGGGTGATTGTGTTAGGTGGGGTAGAGAATTAGAAATGCTCAAACGGATGGATGAAGAGAGATATCATTAGAGATGGAGTCAAGGGAGGAAGAAGATGCACATTAATATAGGGTCCTTTACCGATTGGCAACACCTCGAGATCAAACTCTGTTTGTTGACTCCTTCTTAAGTTTTGGAAATGATGTTGTGTGTACTTAAGTTTTGGAAATAATTTTGTGCGCCGAGGTGCAAGGCTTTCTCACACATTGGGATCTTTAATAGCATTTGTATTACTTGGCAAAAGTTGATCAACCTTTGGAAAAGAGCGAGACCACGAGATTAGCTTCTTAGATGCAACATGTAGGTAGTGACTTGTGGATTAATATACAACATCATATTGAGTTTTATGAGCTCTAGCACATGAAAAAAAATTGTGCTTTGTGATGGTCACGAGTAAACTGGCTATTTGTGTGAGATATTTCACTACAAGATGGCATATCTTGCTAGATATGTGGGGCATCACATCTCTAAAGTACATGCAAAAGTTTTTGTCCTGGCGGATCAGCCTGTCGCGATGCATGGAGAGGGTAGGTGCATAGTTTTGTGGCATGGTATTATCAATACCGACACAAAAGTTTGTCATGGTATGTGGTAGGCAACCGGTGTTATTATATGTCATGGTTGAATGGGTCCATCAACATTTTACCATGATGTGGATTACATGTAACCTACAAAGTGGGTCCGGACCGACAAACAACTCATCAACGTCCCATTGGTTGATGAGCCCCACCACGAAAGTCGAAGCATCTGCCGGCGGTTATTAATAGCTAATCCACCATTTTGTATTATTCAATCTCTCCCCGCTTCCCCTCACCCTTTATCTCTCCAAGATGGATTCAGCGAGCAGTGGAGGGCATCTGATCAACGAAATCTAGGCCATGTGTGATATTATGGAGGTATGCGTGCATTTGTAGTTAATGATATCAGTTTAGTAAGATATTTGGGGTTTCTTAATCGAGATCGATCTAGGTTTTCACATTTGGGGAAAATCTCGTATTCGCATATTTCATCACCCTCTCGCAATTTTCATACCTAAAGCTACTGATGGCGACCCAAAATGGAGTGGTGTTGATCCGGGTTCACTGTTTCGGTGCAGGTGCAACCTTCGACCGCATCGGTACGTTGTGCACGACAAGCAAATACCGCATGTTACTGATCCACGCAGGTTCCTTGAATGTCGTCCTGGCGTTGTAAGTTGCAATGCCTCTCTGCAACTTAAGTCGTACGTTGCCAGTGGCGAGCACACGTGTATTTATGGGTATTAAAGTGAATATCCATTACTTTTTGCCAAGAAAAATCACTTAGTATTCTGTTGCGGTCGAAACCCACCGGCGAGCAGCGACGGACAACACAGTAGAGCCGGGAACAACTTAGGGCTGCGGCTGGCCCTGGTCCCTCCGAGCGACGGCCCGCAAAGCCTCTGGTACACACGTCCGATGCTAGTGCAAGGGCGTGCCACCTGACCTATACCTGGTCAGGAAGGTGATGGAGATGCCTCGCTTAGTTTCCTGCATGGCATACACGTAAACATTAAATACGAGCCTCGATCGGCTCTCAGGTTATCCTGTGAATCGGCTCAAGGAGCCGATCCACCCATAATTCGTACGAGGTGCACGAATATATGGTGGTCCCGCTTGATCAAGATAAAGCTAAAGCGATCTACGACGATTTAGGGTTTTCACCGCATAATCGGATCATCCTACTCACGATTGGGCCTCGCGGCCACGCACGGTGATCGTAAGCCGATCCTAGATAAGGACTAAAAACCAACACGAGGTTGATCCCCGAACATCCTGTCTAGGACTAGCAAACGACACCCTACGTGCCGCTGGATCCTCCAACCCTTTGTAAGGCCTAACTATTGCGAGATATTAAACTAATCCTTGAAGAACAAGGAGCAACCGTAACGGATCGGATCTACTAAATAATGATCAAGCGGGGTGCCGCCCCTACACCTAAGATAGGTGTAAGGGCGGCCAGATATGCAAGGGTTGCACTACGATAGCATGTAATACGAAGAACAATGCTAACCCTAACGTATCTAAGATAACTACGTTGCTCGCCATAAAAAAGGCTTCAGTATGAGCAACGCATGAATAACGAGCATAAGCTTGTGCTGCCTAGATCGCAAGATGCGATCTAGGCAGCATGATGCTTACCGGTAGAAACCCTCGAGACGAAGGAGTTGGCGATGCGCCGAGATTGATTTGTGGTTGAACGTTGGTTGTTGTTTATTTCATAAACCCTAGATACATATTTATAGTCCATGAGACTTTCTAACGTGGGAATAATCCCAACCGTGCACGAGGCAAACTCTAACTAACCGACACGTAATCTACTATGTTACAGATACAAGGGCAAACTAGCCCAAACTTTGCATAACAGGCCGATTCATGTATTTCTTCCACGTATATTCCTTAAATCCATCTTGATCGCGGCCCACCTCTGACTCGGTCAAATTCTGGTGATAACACATGCCCCCCTGGTTTTGGAATTGATAATTCCAAAATCACTCTGCTTTTCCTTCGTTGGGTCATGTCGTGGCAGAACCGTCACAGTATCCTTCATCATGATGCCTTGCCTTCTCAACTTCTCCGCGTGACCTGGCAGTTTTTTTTTCCTTTAGGCACCACTTCCTCGAAAACTGCTGTGGCATTGAATTTCCACTATATCCCCTTTTATTTAACCGCTCCGAACAGTTTACTTCCGCATCCCCTTCGCATTAGCACTCCCAAAAGCCCTCCTGCGCCACCATGTCTTCTTCCTCCTCTGCTCCATCGGATCTTTCCAGCCAGTCCTCCTCTTCCCGCGAGCCGACGCCGGAGCCGAACCAGGAGGAGGTCCACGCGGCGAACACCCGCCGCGCCATCGAAGTCGGGGAGGAGTCCAGCCACGACTTCTCCGTCTGGTCTGAGGACGACAAGTCCTTGACCGACGGGGAAAGCGACCTCCGCTTCCTCGCCGACGGGGAAACGGAGGAAGAGAGCGATGACGATCGCTTCTCCTGCGACTTCACCTCTTCCGAGGGGGAGGAGGAGGAGAAGGAAGAGGAGGAGGAGGAGGAGGACAACACCTCCTCCGACGAGCCGCCGGCCAAACGGTTCTGCCCCTGGCCGGGGAACCTCAGCGACTTCGATAGCGACAACGACGACGCTGACGAGGAGGACGAGGACAATGAGGGCCCGGTCGGCGGCCATTGGAGCAGCGACGACGAGCCCGCCGGGAGTAGCGCCGACAGCGGCGACGACGGCGACGACGAGGGCAGCGACGGCCCGTAGATAGGACTTTTAGTATAGGACCAGTAGTAGTAGATGGGGCAATGTATCCCCTAGTACTTCCTTTTGAGAGCAATCAACTCTTTATGTAAGAAATCTTGCTTATTAATGAAGAACTTCTCCCAATTTGATTTTGCCAATTTCCTTTGAGCTTAATTTAGCCGATCTCCTCTCATACTGATCTTGCCGATTTGTCCCCTTAGCCAATGCATAATGAGCCGATAGCAACGCATCGGTCCTTTAAAATTCACCCTCCAATTCTTCAACTGATGATTTGAGATCTGATGGATAATGTAGAGTCTTCAGGAAAGCCTTTGAATTCTTCCAACCAGACCTAATGGTCTTCTTCAAACACTCATCATTTTGTGAAGAAGGTTGCGACGAAAGATCAGCCGATGGTACCCCAATCGGCTCCTAAACAGAGCATCTACCAGGCCTGCTGCCCTCGAGCCTTACTCGAGGCGAGAATGTTGGTGAGGATGCACCAGAGCCGATCACCTTTCCTCTTCTGTCAACACTGCTGAACTAGTACCAAGGGCTGAAAATCCTCGACCAGAAGGTTCAGGAACCCGAATCGGCTCAAGGCAGCTGAGGAAGCTCTCATTGTTTTACTCCCTCGAAGAAACAGAAGGCCCCACAGCTGAACTGGACTTGGTGGAGAGACTTGGCGAAGATCCGGTAGACCTTGTATAATTGCACTAGAGTCGATGGCTGCGCATTGGCTTCGTTTCTTAGTTCTAAAGTCGATGCCCTTGCATCGGCTGTCCTCTCATGAATTTTTTTTTTACTGGCCGATTTTTTCCTATCGGCCCCAATATTTCACTGCACACATGTTCTCCTGCACACATGTTCACATGTTCATCATGTTTAGGTGCCCCCCGAGCCGAATCTGCGTCGGTGGAACGGCGGATATCGGCTCTCGTAATCTCGATGACGTCGGCTCCGGTAGGATCAATGTTGAACACAAGCAGAACATGTGGTGAAGATAATTTTGGCCGATTGCTAGAATTGGCCTCCATATTGATCGAAGTGTTCAATGAAGGCTCTGTAATGTTCCTTCATAGATCTTTGGGGCCGATCCAAAGGATCGGCCTCGCCACATTTCTCATCGATTTGTTCTTGCTACTCGGTCAGGCCAGTGGATAAGACCAGCCTAACCCTGCCCTTCGTCACATCGATGCGCTCGCAGTCGTCCAAATTGATACCTGAGAGTGGCTCTTGGCCTGCTGCTTCCCACGCGTTCATGCCAGCCGTTGAAATTTCGGCTGAGTCATCGGCCTGGACGACCTCTACCTCATCTCCATCCCACTGTATTATGCATTGGTGCATCGTGGAGGGAATGCAACAGTTGGCGTGGATCCAATCTCTTCCTAGCAGAACAACATATGTGCTCTTGCTATCGACGATGAAGAACGTCGTAGGGATAGTTTTCCTTCCTACGGTCAGATCCACGTTCAGAACACCTTGTGCGTCAGACGCTTGGCCGTTGAAATTGCTCAAAGTCACGTTGGTCTTGATTAGATCCGAGCTAGAGCGTCCCAACCGACGTAGCATAGAGTATGGCATAATGTTGACTGCCGCTCCGGTGTCCACCGAGCATCTTATTGACAGGCCTCCCATCGATATAACCTCGCAAGTACGGGGCCTTCGGATGTACGTAGCTTCTTTCTCGTGGCTTCTCAAAGATAACCGGCCGTGGGCCGCAGTCAAGTTGCGCCACAGGTGCCTCGTCTAATCCTGGAGCACTGAACTCCGAAGGAAGGATGAACACCATGTTTGTACCAGCCGATGTTTCGTCATCGGCTTTCCTTTGCTTGGGGCGCCACTCCATTTTCCGTGGACGACCCTCTTCATCCAGGGTTCGCTGAACTTTCGTAGCCAGATCAGATCGCGCCTTCCTTAGCGTATGCAGATATATCCTTTCGGCTTCCTCCAAGCCGCGCAATCGCTGAACCCTGCGCTTTTGGGAACGGCTGAGTCCATCAGGGCACCACCTTGGCCGGTGGTACCTGTCTTCTTCTTCTTGTCCCTCGTCTTCTGAATCCTCGAGATCTTCCAGCCGAGGGGACTCAGCACGTTTGCTTTGTGGTGGGAGAGGCCCTAGACGTTTGAACACAGACACGTTGGCTGCCTCCTTCTTCTTCTGGTTGCATTCTGGGCAATTGCCGATTGTGGGCAATCGGCTCATTCCTGAATCCCAGCAGTGTCTGAAGAAGGGGCAGTCCCAGTGCCTATCGTTGTCGTCTTGCTCCCTTGATTTTCCTTTGGCACGGCGCTCGTGCTCCTCCTCATCGCGATCATGCCGACGATGTCTTCTGGCTTCTCTAGCCAGACGATCTCTTTCATCATCATCGCTGGATCGTCGGCGTTGGTCATACTGACTCACATACTTGTTGAGGAGGTGATCAGAGAGAGGTCGCTGATATCTTATGTTCTTCACTTCTCCCTCTGTGACGTAGCGCTTGCCATCGTGACGGAGCCGATCGCGTGGAGCGGCCTCCTCTGTGCCCTTGCTACGAGAGCGGCTGCCCTCGTCTCCATCCTTGCCGACGTGGTGTCCAAGTCCTACCATGTTGATGCTGAACGAGGATCCTGGCTGGCAACCTTCAGGGTAAGTGCATTCCACCATGTTAACGGCGGGGAAGGGTTGGGTGTCGACCTTCATGGCGTACTGGTTGAAAATCAGACGTCCTTGTTCTATCGCCATTTGGATCTGCTGACGCCACACCCTGCAGTCGTTGGTGGCATGGGAGAGCGAGTTATGCCATTTGCAGTATGGCTTTCCGTTCAGCTCCGTACCGTGGGGAATTTGAGACCTTCGGGTATCTTCAACTGCTTCTCCTTGAGCAGGAGGTCGAAGATTTGCTCAGTTTTGGTTACGTCAAAATCAAACCCCCTGGGCGGACCTGGTGGCTTAACCCATTTGCAGGACACGGGGGTTGCCCCCCGAGTCCATTCAGCCACTGCTACCTCTTGTTCTCCCGCAGAAACTTCGTCTTCCTCTGCCTCGACCAGGACTACCGCACGCTTGAATTTGTCCTGGTACAAGTCCGGGTGGCGCTGTTCATATGCCGACAGTTTCTGAACCATGTGCGCCAGTGAAGGGTAGTCTGCTTGGGAGGCCATGTCCTTGAGTGGCGATGCAAGGCCCACCACTGCCAACTCGACTGCTTCCTTTTCAGTCACACGAGCCGAATAACATCGGTTCCTTAGATTTCTGAAGCGCTGGATGTATTCTGCCACAGTTTCTCCACGCTTCTGACGTATTTGTGCTAGATCGGCAAGGCCAGACTCGGAAGCCTCTGAGTGATACTGCATATGGAACTGTTCTTCCAACTGCTTCCAAGTCCGGATCGAGTCTGGTGGCAACGAGGTGTACCACCCGAAAGCCGATCCCGTGAGGGACTGTGAGAAGAACCTCACGCGTAGTGGATCCGACACTCGAGGCCGTTCCTAGCTGTGCCAAATATCGGCTCACATGCTCGATGGAGCTGGAACCATCGATCCACTGAATTTGGAGAAATCGGGGAGCCGATATTTAGGTGGTAGCGGGATCAACTCGTACTCGTCGGGGTACGGCTTGGAATAGCCGATTGTCCTCCTTTTCGGCACCATGCCGAACTGGTCTCTCGAGGATCGTGCTGATCTGATCCGCGGTGCTGGCTGCGGGAGTCGAACTGCGAAGATTCGCCGGGGTGGCGTACTTAGCCAGCCATGCTTGCTTTTCCAGCTCCGAGCCAAGCTGCGGGAGCTGAGCTCTGGAGGTTCGTCGGGGTGGCATATTTAGTTAGCCACGTCTGCTTCTCAAGATCTGTCGCTGACGTTCCTCCTGCTTTCCCAGAAGTCCCTGATGTCGCGGCCTGGTTTGTGAGCGCCCAGTTACCGCAGTCTGGCACGTATGTGCACGTGTACCCGTGAGGGATCTCCTTAGGCGCCTCATGCAAGAACGGCGGTCACTAGGGTCACCACCGATCTTGTAGACGACGAATGCCGGTGAATTCGGCACTTACGGTGCTGCCAACGCAAATGGCAGCGGTGGACGGGACTCGGAGTGGCATCTCTCCTTGGTGTGTCCCGAGAGCTGGTCCGACGGAGAGTGCTGGTGCCTCATGATCTCCTGGATCACCCGGAGAGCGACACGCTCCAAAGTGTTCACCGAGGTTCTCGAGTGGCGGTGCGGCGAGTGAGCCACCAAGTAGTTGATCTCTCGACGTAGGGACTCGGTGCGTTCTTCGACGGGGCAGAGAGGTCTATCCCATCGAGTGCACCATCGAGGCGAGAACCCCTTCCACCGATGCCATGTGAACGGGTTCTGTGGAAAGAGCCGATGAGGTCGGCTTCGAGGATTGCTTTGACCTCGTCATACTTCTTCTTGAGCTCGTCGGTCAGATCCTCGTACGTGACTGGAGTGCCGTCCGCCATCTCAGATGTAGATGGCGATGTGGTTGATGTCGAAGCTTGTCCCACCGGGCGTGCCAGAATGTGTTGCGGTCGAAACCCACCGGCGAGCAGCGACGGGCAACACAGTAGAGCCGGGAACAACTTAGGGCTGCGGCTGGCCCTGGTCCCTCCGAGCGACGGCCCGCAAAGCCTCTGGTACACACGTCCGATGCTGGTGCAAGGGCGTGCCACCTGACCTATACCTGGTCAGGAAGGTGATGGAGATGCCTCGCTTAGTTTCCTGCATGGCATACACGTAAACATTAAATACGAGCCTCGATCGGCTCTCGGGTTATCCTGTGAATCGGCTCAAGGAGCCGATCCACCCATGATTCGTACGAGGTGCACGAATATATGGTGGTCCTGCTTGATCAAGATAAAGCTAAAGCGATCTACGACGATTTAGGGTTTTCACCGCATAATCGGATCATCCTACTCACGATTGGGCCTCGCGGCCACGCACGGTGATCGTAAGCCGATCCTAGACAAGGCCTAAAAACCAACACGAGGTTGATCCCCGGAACATCCTGTCTAGGACTAGCAAACGACACCCTACGTGCCGCTGGATCCTCAAGCTGTCGTGGTATCGTCACGGCATATGCCATAGGGTGGCTGAGTGTATATGATGATCACACGGTACAATGGTGCTCCTAGGCGTATTCGGCTGCTCTGAGAGGCTAGGAAGACTATGGTCTCTCTCCACGGGGCAGCTACGTAGGTAGGTGAAAGCAATAAATGATCGATCCCCCACACGAGAGGGGCGGTGCGGCTTATATAGGCACCGGCACTTTACATATAAGACCCTATAGTTTTACGGGCCGGCTGGGCCGGCTCGGCTCCGCTCCTTCCCAGGCGGTGGCCGTCGGGAAGTGGTTGAGGCATCGTGGCCTTGCCCCGCTCCGGCCTGCCACGGTCGGCGGTATGGAGGAGGTGTCCACTGTCGCCGTCGGCCAACGCGCTGTGCACGGATGGTCGTGAGCCACGGCCGGCTTTGTCCCGGCCGCGAGGCACTATTGCTCCACGGTGCCCCGCGTTCCACGGAAGATGGAGTCAGCGTGGACTTTGGGGAACCCGGATCACCTACCCGGTTCCTTCCAGTAGCGAAGACTCGCCGACCTCGAGTCGGTGCTGAGGTACAAGCCCCGGTCGGATATGGCTTGTAGAAGCCGGCCCAACTACAGCATTGGTGGCGCAGTAGCCAGGCCGACTAGGACCTAGAGCCGACCGGCTTCCGGACCAGCCGGCCACGCGCGCCAGCCGGCTGCTCCTCAGCCGGCCTTTGCCGCCAGCCGGCCGATGGTCAGCCGGCTGCTCCGCGTCCATTGCCCTATCCGGGGTCTTCCCCCCGACATTAGCCCCCGAAGCTGGCAAGGTCCTGCGTTTAGAAGGACCTAGGCAGGTTTTCCTGGCTTCTCGAATATATTAGACGGCACTTGGAGGGGCCGGCTGAGAATTTCCATTCAGCCGGTCTGCGCCCTCATCCGGCTCGTTCCTGCCGGCTGCTTCCTGGCACGCTTTTTATACTTGTGCATGTTTTGCGTTCTCGCAAGATCGATGGCGCCTCCGCCTTCGCTGGTGAATTTTGGCTCGAGTGGAACTTCTTGTCGGCCTCCGGCTACGCTGCGCCGTCGAGTCTCCGCCGCCTCGGGGTTACCGCGCCCGACTTGGCTGGCCCTGGCCGCCGGGGGCTGCCGCCGCCGGTTCGTGCGGTCACATCAATGTCCCTCCGGATCGGGTGCGGTAGTGGGCGACGTGGTGTGGCCGTTTACGGTAACGGTAGCGGTCGTGGGAGGAGTTATGGCGCGGTAAATCCGGAGACGTGGCCCACGTCGGCCACTTGGAGGCCAGCGCGCGGTCGGCTATAAATGCCGCGGGGGCGGTGCGCGGCACTTGCCCCTTTCTTCTTCCTCGCGCTCCTGCCTTGCTCCTTCGCTTCGCTCGGCGCTTCGGCCGCTCCGGCCGCCGTTCTTCTTCCGCTCTTACGGCGAATCTCGGCGAGCGGTCGCCCCGAGCGAGCCTCCGCCGGGCTACGCCGCAAGCCCGCCAATCCGGCGCCACGGGGCCGCGCGCATCGGCCGGCGCGCTCTTCTCCACCGCGATCTCCTCCGGCGAGAGCGGCTCTTCTTCGCCCTTCGCCTCTCTTGGACCTCCTCTTCTTCGTCCTCGATGGCCCGGCCGAGCGGCTCTGGAAGGGCTCCTACATGCAAGACGACGACATTGCCCGGTTCGTGCGCCTCCGCCGCATCCCGGCGGGGGTGATTCCCAGGGGGCGCGGGCGAGGAGCGAGAGCCTCGGCCGGAGCCGGCCCGAACGCGTGGTCTTCGGCGCGCGCATCTCGACCGCGGATTGGGTGCTGCCGGCTTCCACCTTCTTCCGCCGGTTCCTCGATCACTTCGGCCTGCGGCCGCACTTGCGCCGGCCAACGCCATGATCCTCCTCGGCTGCTACGTGGCCTTCATGGAAGGCTACGCCGGCTTGTGGCCGGACGTGGAGTTTTGGAGCCGGCTCTTCTACATCAAGGCGCGGACGGCCGAAGGCCGCTCCGAGGACCTGCGGCGCCGCCTCCATCTATCCCCGTACGGAGTACGTCCTTCCCGCGGATTCCGGCCTGTCGATTACGCAAAGGATTGGCAGATGTCTTTCTTTATGTGCGGAACGAGAGCCCGGCCTTCGGCCGGCTCCAATCTGCTTGGAATTCAACCCGGCCCCGCCGGTCGGCCGGATCAAGCGGGGCTTCAACGCCAAGTCCTCGAACCGGACGCGGAGGTGAACCTCTGTGGGACTTCACGGGCAGTTGCGTCTCGGAGGGCCGGCTGAGTGCCGAGGACCTCCTCTGCACCTACATCTCGCGCCGGTCGTACCGCTCCGGTGGCGCGTCCACAAGATCGGCCACATGTCCGGCTTGCTCGACCCGGCACGGACGTCGAAGTTGGAGCTCTCCAAGGCCCGGGTGGCTCACCAGGGTGAACAACATCACCAAGGCCAACATGCCGGACAAGCGGGGACGGGGGCTGGCGCCTTACGATCGGGAGCGGCCGCTGAACTGGTAAGTTGATGTTTTCCGTCTTCCGAGCTTGCGGCGGCGTGGCCGGCTCGGTATTTATCTTGTCTTGTCTTGTTTTCGGCTTTTCGTCCGCCAAGGCATCGAGGATGGCGACTTGGCGACGAAGGTCGGACGCCGGATCTCGTTGACCCGGCTGACTTAGCCGGCGACCAAGGCGGCGACGACGATCTGGCGGTGGCGCGGGATCGGGGCGGCCGGGGGAGCGCAACCCGCCGCCTGCGCCCGAGCATGAGCGGGAGCGGGGAAGCGAGGAGCGGCTGACGGGCGGAGCCCGGCCCAATCCGGCGCGGGGGCCATCCCGGCGGTGCCTCTCGCGCGCGGCGCCGCCCTACTAGCACGAGCGACTACGCGCCGGGAAGGGGAGGAAGCGGGCCGGCGTCGGGTCCACGGCCGCTTCGGAGGCGAGGGCCAAGAAGCAGCTGCCCGGTGAGCGCCCAAGAAGGTCCCGGAGAAAGCCGGGTGAGTTCTTTTTCCTCTGTTGTTTGATTCCTTTTCTTTCCTTCCTCTGTACTTATCTTCTCTTGCTTGTTCGACTAGGGCCGCGATTAAGTTTACCCAGGGAGGCGGCTCTCGGCGAGGCTCCTCCCGTCACGTCGCCGCTTCGGCGGCAAGGAGGAGCCAACCCCGCAACCTTCGGCCACGCGTGCGCACCCGCGGCCGCTCGCGTGCCGCCAGCGGCCCACGCCACCTTACGCCGGGGCGTCTTCTTCTGCGGCGCTCGGCGGCGGGGACCGGGGTCGGTCGGCGCGCCGGCCAGGCTGAGCCGACATGTTCCGCGCCGCGCCCGTGGACGGCATGGCCAGCGGGGCATGCCGCCGCAGCCGGCGGTGGAGCGCGCCGT